>NC_091165.1:1545470-1797711 GCF_040958095.1 Procambarus clarkii | reverse complement strand
AATGAATATATTTACGTAATATCAAACTACATGAAAAACGTGAAAAAAGTCACTATTTAACCATATTTGAGGATTTTAGCTACAAATCATAGAGCGAGGTTTCGAATTATTTAGATCCATGAAAAGACATGACAATGTTGTTACCAATACAAATGATAAAAATCAATGTGTTTTCATTAGAATTAACTAAAAAGTTCCTGATTTTCCGTTTATATTACCAATGGAAGATATACACGAAAACCGCTCTATTCCGGCTGAAACGTCGATATATGCAATAAAAACAGAACATCTCCCCTTTTCAATATCTTACTCAGTATTTTAACGAGAAACAAATGGTTGATTGAAAAAGAAGTATTTAAGGTTATTATGTAATCAATTATGTGTTTGCATCATTTTTATCGTATATATAATGAATTAATACCCATAAACTGAAAATTCACAAAATGTGGAAAAACGGCAAATATTGCCTAATTCGATGATATTTTGTTTAAATCACATAAAGGAAAAGGGGATGATAAACGTCAAAATATTGCTAAATTCGATGATTTTTCGTATGAAACAAAATGCAAGAAAACTTGCTTAAAATGCAAACTATGCGAAATTCTGAGATTTGAAAGCCAAATCACATATCGTGATACTACATGAAATAGTATCGAAATATTGGCAAAATGAATATTTTACGTAATATCAATCTACATGAAAAACGTGAAAAAATCACTATTTAACCATATTTGAGGATTTTAACTTCAAATCATAGAGCGAGGTTTCGTATTATTTAGATCCAAGAAAAGACATATGACAATGTTGTTTCCAATACAAACGATAAAAATCAATGCGTTTTCATTAGAATTAACTAAAATGTTCCTGATTTTCCGTTAATATTACCGATGGAAGATGTACACGAAAACTGCTCTATTCCGGCTGAAACGTCGCTATACGCAATAAAAACAGAACTTCTCCCCTTTTCAATATCTTACTCAGTATTTTAACGAGAAATAAATAATTGATTGAAAATGAAGTATTTAAGGGTATTATCTAATCAATTATGTGTTTGCATCATTTTTATCGTATATTTAATGAATTAACACCCATAATCTGAAAATTCACAAAAACGTGGAAAAACGGCCTAATTCGATGATATTTTGTTTAAATCACATAAAGGAAAAGGGGATGATAAACGTCAAAATATTGCTAAATTCGATGATTTTTCGTACGAAACAAAATGCAAGAAAACTTGCTTAAAATGCAATATTATGCAAAATTCTGAGATTTGAAGGCCAAATCACATATCTTGATACTACATGAAATAGTATCGAAATATTGGTAAAAATGAATATATTTACGTAATATCAATCTACATGAAAAACGTGAAAAAGTCACTATTTAACCATATTTGAGGATTTTAAATTCAAATCATAGAGCGAGGTTTCGTATTATTTAGATCCAAGAAAAGACATATGACAATGTTGTTTCCAATACAAACGATAAAAATCAATTTGTTTTCATTAGAATTAACTAAAATGTTCCTGATTTTCCGTTTATATTACCGATGGAAGATGTACACGAAAACCGCTCTATTCCGGCTGAAACGTCGATATATGCAATAAAAACAGAACTTCTCCCCTTTTCAATATCTTACAAAGTATTTTAACGAGAAACAAATAGTTGATTGAAAATGAAGTATTTAAGGGTATTATCTAATCAATTATGTATTTGCATCATTTTTATCGTATATATAATGAATTAATACCAATAAACTGAAAATTCACAAAAACGTGGAAAAACGGCAAAATATTGCCTAATTCGATGATATTTTCTTTAAATCACATAAAGGAAAAGGAGATGATAAACGTCAAAATATTGCTAAATTCGATGATTTTTCGTACGAAACAAAATGCAAAAAACTTGCTTAAAATGCAATATTATGCGAAATTCTGAGATTTGAAGGCCAAATCACATATCGTGATACTACATGAAATAGTATCGAAATATTGGTAAAAATGAATATATTTACGTAATATCAAACTACATAAAAAACGTGAAAAAAGTCACTAATTTACCATATTTGAGGATTTTAACTTCAAATCATAGAGCGAGGTTTCGTATTATTTAGATCCAAGAAAAGACATATGACAATGTTGTTTCCAATACAAACGATAAAAATCAATGTGTTTTCATTAGAATTAACTAAAATGTTCCTGATTTTCTGTTAATATTACCGATGGAAGATGTCCACGAAAACCGCTCTATTCCGGCTGAAACGTCGATATATGCAATAAAAACAGAACTTCTCCCCTTTTCAATATCATACTCAGTATTTTAACGAGAAACAATAATTGATTGAAAATGAAGTATTCAAGGTTATTATCTTATCAATTATGTGTTTGCATCATTTTTATCGTATATATAATGAATTAATACCAATAAACTGAAAATTCACAAAACATGGAAAAACGGCAAAATATTGCCTAATTCGATGATATTTTGTTTAAATCACATAAAGAAAAAGGGGATGATAAACGTCAAAATATTGCTAAATTCGATGATTTTTCGTACGAAACAAATTGCAAGAAAACTTGCTTAAAATGCAATATTATGAGAAATTCTGAGATTTGAAGGCCAAATCACATATCGTGATACTAAATGAAATAGTATCGAAATATTGGTAAAACTCTTGAGCCTCTGCATCACTCTCTTGAGCCTCTTCATCCTCTCTTGAGTCTCTGCATCTCTCTCTTAAGCCTCTACATTCCTCTCTTCATCCTCTGCATCACTCTCTTGAGCCTCTGCATCATTCACTTGACCCTCTGCATCCCTGTCTTAAACTTCTACATCATTCTCTTGAGCCTCTGCATCACTCTCTCGAGCCTCTGCATCACTCTCTTGAGCCTCTGCATCATTCTCCTAAGCCTCTCCATCCATCACTTGAGCCTCTGCATCACACTCTCTTGAGCCACTGCATCATTCTCCTAAGCCTCTGCATCACTCTCTTGAGCCTCTGCACCACTCTCTTGAGCCTTTGCATCCCCCTCTTAAGCCTCTGCATCACTCTCTGGAACCTCTGCATCCCTCTCTTGAGCCTCTGCATCATTCTCCTAAGACTCTCCATCCCTCACTTGAGCCTCTGCATCCCTCTCATGAGCCTCTGCATCCCTCTCTTGAGCCTCTGCATCACTCTCTTAAGCCTCTGCATCCCTCTCTTGATCCTCTGCATCACTCTCCTGAGCCTCTGCATCACTCTCTTCAGGTCTCTACATCACTCTCTTAAGCCTCTGAATCCCTCTCATCCCTCTCTTGAGCCACCGCAACACTCCTTTCAGCCTCTGCATCACTCTAGTAAGCCTCTGAATCACTCTCTCGAGCCTCTGCATCACTCTCTTGATTCTCTGCATCACTCTCTAGAGCCTCTGCATCACTCTCTTCAGCCTCTGCATCACTCTCTTAAGCCTCTGCTTCCCTCTCTTGATCCTCTGCATCACTCTCCTGAGCCTCTGCATCACTCTCGTAAGCCTCTGCATTACTCACTTGAGGCTCTGCATCCCTCTCCTAAGCGTCTGCCTCACTCTTCTAAGCCTCTGCATCACTTTCTTGAGCCTCTGCGTCACTCTCTTGATCCTCTGCATCACTCTCTTGAGCCTCTGCATCACTCTCTTGAGCCTCTGCATCACTCTCTAGAGCCTCTGCTTCCCTCTCTTGATCTTCTGCATCAATATCCTGAGCCTCTGCATCACTCTCTTAAGCCTCTGCATCACTCTCGTAAGCCTCTGAATTTATCTCCTGAGCCTCTGCATTACTCTCTTGAGCCCCTGCATCCCTCTCTTGAGCCTCTGCATCACTCTCTTGATCCTCTGCATCACCCTTTTAAGCCTCTGCATCCCTCTTTTGAGCCTCTGCATCACTTTGCTAAGCCTCTCTCCTGAGCCTCTGCATCACTCTCTTCATCCTCTGCATCACTCTCTTAAGCCTCTGCATCCCTCTCTTGATTCTCTGCATCACTCTCTTGAGCCCCTGCACCATTCTCTTGAGCCTCTGCATCCCTCTCGTAAGCCTCTACATCATTCTCTTGAGCCTCTGCATTACTCTCTTGAACCTCTGCATCACTGTCTAAAGCCTCTGCATCTTTCTCTTCAGCCTCTGCAACCCCTCTATTAAGCCTCTGCATCACTCTCTTAAGCCTCTACATCACTCTATTGAGCTTCTGCATCATTCTCTTGAGCCTCTGCATCCCTCTCTTAAGCTTCTACATCATTCTCTTGATCCTCTGCATCACTCTCTTGAGCCTCTGCATCATTCTCTTGAGCCTCTGCATCCCTCTCCTATCCCTCTACATCATTCTCTTGAGCCTCTGCATCCCTGTCTTGAGCCTCTGCATCACTCTCAAGTGCCTCTGCATCTTTCTCTTGTGCCTCTGCATCACTCACTTTAGCCTCTGCATCCCTTTCTTGAGCCTCTGCATAACTCTCGTGATCCTCTGCATCACTCTTTTGAGCCTCTGCATCATTCTCTTGAGCCTCTGCATCCTCTCTTGAGCCTCTGCATCACTCTCTTAAGCCTCTGAATCACTCTCGTAAGCCTCTGAATCACTCTCTTGAGCCTCTGCACCCCTCTCTTAAGCCTCTGCATCACTCTCTTGAGCCTCTGCATAACTCTCTTGAGCCTCTGCATCACTCTCTTGAGCCTCTGCATCCCTCTCTTCAGCCTCTGCATCACTCCCTTAAGCCTCTGCATCCCTCTCTTGATCATCTGCATCTCTCTCGTAAGCCTCCGCATCACTCTCTTGAGCTTCTGCATAACTCTCTTGAGCCTCTGCATCACTCTCTAGAGCCTCTGCATCCCTCTCTTGAGCCTCTGCAACTCTCTCTTCCGCCTCTGAATCACTCTCTTAAGCCTCTGAATCCCTCTCTTGAGGCCTCTGCATCACTCTCTCGAGCCTCTGCATCACTCTCTTGATCCTCTGCATCACTCTCTTGAGCCTCTGCATCCCTCTCTTGAAGTCCTGTTTCTCCCTCATGAGTCTCTGCATCCCTCACTTCAGCCTTTGCATCACTCTCTTAAGCCTCTGCATCCCTCTCTTGAGCCTCTGCATCACTCTCAAGAGCCTCTGCATCCCTCTCTTGTGCCTCTGCATCCCTCACTTGAGCCTCTGCATCCCTTTCTTGAGCCTCTGCATCTCTCTCTTGGGCCACTGCATCCCTCTCTTGTGCCTCCGCATCTCTCTTTACAGCCTCTGCATCACTCTGTTAAGCCTCTGCATCACTCTCTCAAGCCTCAGAATCACTCTCTTGAGCTTCTGCATAACTCTCTTGAGCCCCTGCATCCATCTCACAACTCTCTGCATCCCTCTCTTGAGCCTCCGCAACACTCCTTTCAGCCTCTGCATCACTCTAGTAAGCCTCTGAATCACTCTCTCGAGCCTCTGCATCACTCTCTTGATCCTCTGCATCACTCTCTTGAGCCTCTGCATAACTTTCTTGAGCCTCTGCATCACTCTCTAGAGCCTCTGCATCACTCTCTTCAGCCTCTGCATCACTCTCTTAAGCCTCTGCTTCCCTCTCTTGATCCTCTGCATCACTCTCCTGAGCCTCTGCATCACTCTCTTAAGCCTCTGCATTACTCACTTGAGCCTCTACATCCCTCTCCTAAGCGTCTGCCTCACTCTCTTAAGCCTCTGCATCACTCTCTTGAGCCTCTGCATCCCTCTCTTGAGCCTCTGCATCAATCTTTTAATTCTCTTCATCCCTCTCTTGAGCCTCCGCAACACTCCCTTCAGCCTCTGCATCACTCTAGTAAGCCTCTGAATCACTCTCTCGAGCCTCTGCATCACTCTCTTGAGCCTCTGCATCACTCTCTAGAGCCTCTGCATCACTCTCTTCAGCCTCTGCATCACTCTCTTAAGCCTCTGCTTCCCTCTCTTGATCCTCTACGTCAATCTCCTGAGCCTCTGCATCACTCTCTTAAGCCTCTGGATCACTCTCGTAAGCCTCTGAATCACACTCTTGAGCCTCTGCATTACTCTCTAGTGCCCCTGCATCCCTCTCTTGAGCCTCTGCATCACTCTCCTGAGCCTCTGCATCACCCTTTTAAGCCTCTGCATCCCTCTTTTGAGCCACTACATCACTTTCTTAACCCCCTCTCCTGAGCCTCTGCATCACTCTCTTCAGCCTCTGCATCACTCTCTTAAGCCTCTGCATCCCTCTCTTGATCCTCTGCATCACTCTCTTGAGCCCCTGCATCATTCTCTTGAGCCTCTGCATCCCTCTCTTAAGCCTCTGCATCACTCTCTTGAGCCCCTGCATCATTCTCTTGAGCCTCTGCATTACTCTCTTGAGCCTCTGCATCACTCTCTTAAGCCTCTGCATCACTCTCGTAAGCCTCTGCTTCCCTCTCTTGATCCTCTGCGTCAATCTCCTGAGCCTCTGCATCACTCTCTTAAGCCTCTGGATCACTCTCGTAAGCCTCTGAATCACACTCTTGAGCCTCTGCATTACTCTCTAGAGCCCCTGCATCCCTCTCTTGAGCCTCTGCATCACTCTCTTGAGCCTCTGCATCACCCTTTTAAGCCCCTGCATCCCTCTTTTGAGCCTCTACATCACTTTCTTAAGCCTCTCTCCTGAGCCTCTGCATCACTTTCTTCAGCCTCTGCATCACTCTCTTAAGCCTCTGCATCCCTCTCTTGATCCTCTGCATCACTCTCTTGAGCCCCTGCATCATTCTCTTGAGCCTCTACATTACTCGCTTGAGCCTCTGCATCACTCTCAAGTGCCTCTGCATCTTTCTCTTGAGCCTCTGCATCCCTCTCTTAACCCTCTGCATCACACTCTTAAGCCTCTGAATCACTCTCTTGAGCCTCTCCATCCCTCTCTTGAGCCTCTGCATCACTCTCTTAAGCCTCTGCATCACTCTCGTAAGCCTCTGAATCACTCTCTTGCGCCTCTGCATCCCTCTCTTGAGCCTCTGCATCACTCTCTTCAGCCTCTGCATCCCTCTCGTCAGCCTCTGCATCACTCTCTTGAGATTCTGCATCACTTTCTTGGGCCTCTACATCCCTCTTCAGCCTCTGCATCCCTCCCTTAAGCCTCTGCATCACTCTCTTTAGCTTCTGCATAACTCTCTTGAGCCTCTGCATCACTCTCTTGAGCCTCTGCATCCCTCTCTTAAGCCTCTGCAACACTCTCTTCAGCCTCTGCATCACTCCCTTAAGCCTCTACATCCCTCTCTTGATCATCTGCATCTCTCTCGTAAGCCTCCGCATCACTCTCTTGAGCCCTGCATAACTCTCTTGAGCCTCTGCATCACTCTCTAGAGCCTCTGCATCCCTCTCTTGAGCCTGTGCAACACTCTCTTCCTCCTATGCATCACTCTCTTAAGCCTCTGAATCCCTCTCTTGAGGCCTCTGCATCACTCTCTCGAGCCTCTGCATCACTCTATTGATCCTCTGCATCACTCTCTTGAGCCTCTGCATCACTGTCTTGAGCCTCTGCATCACTCTCTTGATCCTCTGCATCACTCTCTTGAGCCTCTGCATCTCTCTCTTGAAGTCCTGCATCTCTCTCATGACCCTCTGCATCCCTCTCTTCAGCCTTTGCATCACTCTCTTAAGCCTCTGCATCCCTCTCTTGAGCCTCTACATCACTCTCAAGAGCATTTGCATCCCTCTCTTGTGCCGAAATATTGGTAAAAATGAATATATTTACGTAATATCAAACTACATGAAAAACTTGAAAAAAGTCACTATTATTCCAAATTTGTGGATTTTAACTTCGAATCATAAAGCGAGGTTTCGTATTATTTAGATCGAAGAAAAGACATATGACAATATTGTTTCCAATACAAATGATAAAAATCAATGTGTTTTCATTAGAATTACCTAAAATGTTCTTGATTTTTCGTTTATATTACCGATGGAAGATGTACAAGTAAAACCGCTCTATTTCGGCTGAAACGTCGATATATGCAATAAAAACCGAACTTCTCCCCTTTTCAATATCTTACTCAGTATTTCAACGAGAAACAAATATATGATTGAAGATGAAGTATTTAAGTTTATTATCTAATCAATTACGTGTTTGCATAATTTTATCGTATATTAAATGAATTAATGACCCTTGAGCCATATTTTGGAGCCAAATTCTGGCTCTCTGCACGTATTTGCAGTTTAAAATTACGACTTTCTACACCGAAAATATGCCAATTACTGAGAGTTGCGATGGGTAACATTTTGCCCAAACACCCCCTGCAGTTTTCATAATATCTCAAACATCACAAATTGAAAGCTTGAGGCATATTTTGGAGCCAAATTCTGTCTTTCTGCTCGTATTCGCAGTTTAAAATTACGACCTTTAAAATATGCCAATTACTGAAAGCGGCGATGGATCACATTTTGACCCAACCCCTCCATGCAATTTTTAAAATATCCAAAACATCCCAAATTCGACGTGGAGCCATATTTTGGAGCCAAATTCTGGCTCTCTGCACGTATTCGCTGTTTGGAATTACGACTTTTTATACGAAAATATGGCAATTACTCTAACCGGCGATGGATAACATTTAGCCCACACTTTCCACGCAGTTTTCAAAATATCCTAAAAATCACAAATTTGACGTTTGGGCCATATTTTAGAGCTAAATTCAGGCTCTCTGCACGTATTCGCAGTTTGAAATTACAAATTTTTATTCCAAAATACACCAATTTCTTAGAGCGGCAATGGGTCACATTTTGCCCAAACCCCCCTGCGTCTGCAAAATATCCGAAACATCCCAAATTCGACCCTTGAGCCATATTTTGGAGCCAAATTTGGCTCTCTGCACATATTCGCAGTTTGATACGAATTTTTATACCAAAATATGCCAATTACTGAGAGCAGCGATGGGTCACATTTTGCCCAAACCCTCCCTGCAGTTTTTAAAATATCCGAAACATCCCAAATTCGACCCTTGAGCATATTTTGGAGCCAAATTCTGTCTCTGCTCGTATTCGCAGTTTGAAATACGACTTTTTATACCGAAAATATGCCAATTACTGAGCGGCGAAGGATCACATTTTGCCCAAACCCTCCCTGTAGTTTTCAAAATCCCAAGCATCCCAAATTCGACCCTTGAGCATATTTTGTAGCCAAATTCTGTCTCTGCATATTACAAGTTTAAAATTACGACTTTTATACCGAAAATATGCCAATTACGTAAAGCGGCGATGGGTCACATTTTGCCCCCCCCCCCCACTGCAGTTTTCAAAATATCCCAAACTTCCCAAATTCGACGCTTGAGCCATATTTTGGAGCCAAATTCTAGCTCTCTGCACGGATTCGCAGTTTGAAAATACGAATTTTATTACGAAATTATGCCAATTACTGTGAGAGGCGATGAGTCACATTTTGCCCAAACCCAGCCTGCAGTTTTCAAAATTTCCCAAACTTCCAAATTCGACGCTTGAGCCATATTTGGGAGCCAAATTCTAGCTCTCTGCACATATTCGCAGTTTAAAAATTACGACTTTTTTACCGAAAATATGCCAATTACTGAGAGCTGCGATGGGTCACATATTGCCCAAACCCCCCTGTAGTTTTCAAAATATCCCAAACATCCCAAATTCGACCCTTGAGCCATATTTTGGAGCCAAATTATGGCTCTGTGCATGTATCCCTCCCCCTATTCCTTCCCCAGTGTTACCCCCCCCCCCTCTCCATCCCGTCAAATAGAGAAAATGGCGGCGAAAACGCTTTATTTACCCAGCCAAACCGTTCACCTCATTTGGACATGCAAATAATTATTTACATCCGTTTAAACATTCACATGTCAGTCAGTTAGCCTAAATTCTCCTATATTCATTCATACATGACACTGCAATCATTGCAATTGTTTATAAATAGACACTAACTAACCCTGCTTGCTCCAAATTTTTTTCAGAAGGCAACTCCAGCGTGGCTTAGTCGGATAGAACATGTTCCTAATCCGGATAGACCTGCGTTCGAGCCTGTCGCAACGGATGCAACTACAGGGCGCAGATAGATTTCTGTAATGTCCTCTCCTGTAGGAGCATGTTTCGATAGATTCTCTGGATAGCCGAAGATTGATTGACTGCTCCCTTGGAATGTGGGGAAGGGTTGAAATCCGGGGGCCCACGGACGGATACCTGGATGCACTGACCTCGGGCAGGTCTTTCAATTCACCTGGATTTCAGGTGGGGAGAATGGAGGCAATTTGGGTCGACACAAATGGCTTCCTCGTCCCAGAACTCCATGGATACACGTGTCTGTGTATCCTTGGATACATGTCCGTGTATCACAGACAAGCACAGATAGTCACACGGGTTGATCACACGGATACATTTCCGTGTGATCCGTGAATCCGTGTGATACGGGTTTCGAACCTAGGTAGGTGGGAATAAGGATATGGGAGGCAATTTGAGGGGACACAAATGGCTTCCTGGACCCCAGAACCCCATGGATAACCCAAAACATTACGGTTACGAAATCCCATAAGATAAGATACACGGAAATCCCTAAGATACACGGATAGGTTCGTGTCACAGGTAACAGGGGGACGGAAGGTAGGGAGGAAGAGAGGGAGGGAGGAAGAGAGGGAGGGAGGGAGGAAGGGAGAGAGGGAGGGTATTTCAATTATCAGTTTTAGTAATTACAATTAAATCAATTTAAATTAATTTAACTCAATTTAATTTAAGTTAGAAATCTAGTTCTAGTCTAAATTTAAATGAGTTTAAATCTAGGGAGGGAAGGAGGGAGGTTTATTTTCTGTTGTTAGGTTAGCGTAGGTTTCATTAGTATTGCGTAGTATCATTAGGTTTAACCAACCTAACCAACCTAAACTAACCTAACCTTACCTAATATAACCAACCTTTTTTAAAGTTCATAAACCTTTATACGCTATTAATGTAAACTATATTAAAGAAAATTATTTAAAAAATAGACTATATTAAATAAATTTTAAATTGTTCCTTAACTTGTTCCTTGTTCCTCCCTTTATATACCTTTGATAACTATAGGTTAAAAATAATAAAGTCATTAACTCCATTAGGCAGTTTTAGGTTAGTTTAGGTTACAGGTTAGGTTAGGTTCAGGTTTAGGTTAGGTTGGGAAATAAGTCAGTGCTTTAAACAACCAACGGCTAAAAGGACAGACTCCAAGATTAATGTCTATCTTGCTGGATCGAGCATTAATGTGCATTAAATTATTAATTTAAAATAAATTATTAAATTTTTAAATTATTAGCATTAAAGCATGAATTGGATCTCTTTGTGTACTCACACATAGGTGAGTACACATAAATGAATAACTTGTTCCTTCTCGTCTCACAATCGGGGATTCAAGGGTTCGAATCCCGGTCGGACAGGGTTGTAATTGTTGGTAGCGTTTCCTTTCACCCAATGCCTTTATTCACCTAGAAGTAAATAGTGAGTTACTTGCATCCTTGTGAGTGAGCGAGGGTTAGTCACTAGTTGGACCTTGTGGAATAGGTGTTATAAGCCTAACATATGTATATATATAAACTGCTTGTTCCACGACTCAGTGATTTTACATGTGTTGACTAAATGATGCCTAAGAGAGCATATCTAAGACCTAAAATTTGGCCACTTTAGATTATTTTTACTTTTAAATTATTTGAATTTATGCCAAGGCCATTTATGTTTTGAAGAGATTTGCTTAGGTTCTTTAATTACCGGTAGGTTGGTGGCATTTGCATGCAATTTGTGCGAGATCAATAGCATCCCAACATTTCCATTTTAGAGAAACACTCCATTTGTTGTTGGTTTGACTAAATAGTTGCTATAAGCACTATCATTAATGGAGAAATGGTTGGTATGTGTGAGTAAACTCCATTATGCAGTTTTAGGTTAGTTTGGGTTACAGGTTAGGTTAGGTTTTAGGTTACGGTGTTCAGGTTTGATTAGGTGACAGGTTGATGATTAGATGACACATACAAACCTGTGTGTGTGTGTGTGTGTGTGTGTGTGTGTGTGTGTGTGTGTGTGTGTGTGTGTGTGTGTGTGTGTGTGTGTATGTATGTGTGTGTGTGTGTGTGTGTGTGTGTGTGTGTGTGTGTGTGTGTGTGTGTGTGTGTGTGTGTGTAAGAATGTCGCACATTGAAATGTGTAAATGTGATTATAATAGTTTTACCATCTGTGAAGAAAATGTCTGTAACCATTTGTCATTCCATTTTCTTTCAGCCTGCCTGCTTGCTGCCTGCCTGCCTGCCTGCCTGCCTGCCTGCCTGCTAAAACTTGTCCACTCAATATGCTGTTGAATATCAATCTCCAGTGTTCACTTACCGTTAATTCATACAATATTAATCAAATGAAGTCATTAAAAAATCTTTAAACATTTCCAGCACCTACATTCTTTCTAACATGAATCACAGTAACTAATATACTCAACTCAGTCACAAACACTTTTCTTATTCCTTCCTAAACACCTCACCATATATAACCAATCTCAAAAAAATTAAGTTTAAATACCTAACTGCCAACCCTCGATTCCCTCCCCCCACCAACCCAGGTTGACTCACGGGGTCAACCTGGGTTGACTCCCTCCCCCCCTCTAACGGGGGTCCTTTGGACCCCCCCCCCCTACCAACAACCTCCCCTCAACGGTGGCCGCCATATCCTTACCCCCATTCCAATCCCAGTGTTACAACCCCCCCCCCCCTCCTCCCGTCAAACAGATAAAATGGCGGCGATAACGCTCTATTTACCCAGCCAAACCGTTCGCCTCATTTGGACATACAACACTAAATTATAATTAATGCACCCGTTTAAACATTCACATGTCAGTCAGTTAGCCTAAATTCTTCTATATTCATTCAGTCATGACACTGCTTCACTGGACTGCAACCTCATCGAATAACGCTGCCATTTATTTCTGTCAACACAAACTCACAATTTCACATGTCAATCATTGCAATTGTTTATAAATAGACACTAACTAACCCTGCTTGCTCCAAGGTATAAATACAGGTGCCAAATTTTATTCAGAAGGCAACTCCAGCGTGGCCTAGTCGGATAGAACATGTTCCTAATCCGGATAGACCTGCGTTCGAGCCTGTCGCAACGGATGCAACTACAGGGCACAGATAGAGTTCTGTGATGTCCTCTCCTGTAGGAGCATCAGTTTCGATAGATTCTCTGGATAGCCGAAGATTGATTGACTGCTCCCTTGGAATGTGGGGAAGGGTTGAAATCCGGGGCCCACGGACGGATACCTGGATGCACTGACCTCGGGCAGGTCTTTCAATTCACCTGGATTTCAGGTGGGGAGAAGGGAGGCAATTTGGGTCGACACAATGGCTTCCTGGACCCAGAACTCCATGGATACATGTGTCCGTGTATCCTTGGATACATGTCCGTATATCACAGACAAGCATAGATAGTCACACGGATTGATCACACGGATACATTTCCGTGTGATCCGTGAATCCGTGTGATACGGGATTCGAATTCGATTGAATTCGTGGGTGGGGATAAGGATAAGGGAGGCAATTTGAGGGGACACAAATGGCTTCCTGGACCCAGAACCCCATGGATAACCCTAAACATAATCAGGTTACGAAATCCCATAAGATAAGATACACGGACATACATACGGAAATCCCTAAGATACACGGATAGGTTCGTGTCACAGGTAACAGGGGGACGGAAGGGAGGGAGAAAGAGAGAGAGGGAGGGAGGAAGGGAGAGAGGGAGCTAGGGTATAATTAAATTTCAATTATCAATTTTATTAATTACAATTAAATTAATTTAACTCAATTTAATTGGAGCTAAAAATCTAGTTAAGATTTCTTAATTTTAATTTATTAATTTAATTAATTTAATAAGTTTTAATATTAATGAGTTTAAATCTAGGGAGGGAAGGAGGGAGGTTTATTTTCTGTTGTTAGGTTAGCGTATTTTTAACCAACCTAACCAACCTAAACTAACCTAACCTAATATAATCAACTTTTTTTTTTAAGTTTATAAACCTTTATAACAATAATGCAAACTATATTAAAGAAAATTATTTAAAAAATTAAACTATATTAAATACAAGTTAAACTTGTTTCTTAACTTGTTCCTTGTTCCTCCCTCTATAAACCTTTAATAACTATAGGTTAAAAATAATAAGGACATTAACTCCATTAGGCAGGTTTAGGTTACAGGTTATGTTAAGTTTAGGTTTAGGTAAGGTTGGGAAATAAGTCAATGCTTTAAACAACCGACGGCTAAAAGGACAGACTCCAAGATTGATACTCTATCCTGCTGGATCGAGCATTAAATTATTATGCATTAAATTATTAAATTAAATTAAATTATTCAATTTTTAAAATATTAGCATTAAAGCTAAGCATTAAATTGGATCTATGTGTGTACTCACACATAGGTGAGTACACATAACTGAATAACATGTTCCTTCTCGTCTCACAATCGGGGATTCAAGGGTTCGAATCCCGGTCGGACAGGGTTGTAATTGTTGGTAGCGTTCCTTTCACCCAATGCCTCTATTCACCTAGAAGTATATAGTGATTTACTTGCATCCTGGTAAGTGAGTGAGGGTTAGTCCTTGTTAGTTGGACCTTGTGGGTAGGTGTTATAAGCCTAACATATGTATATATAACTGCTTGTTCTACGACTCAGTGATTTTATATGTGTTTACTAAATGATGCCTAAGAGAGCATATCTAAGACCTAAAATTTGGCCATTTTAGATTATTTTTACTTTTAAATTATTTGAATTTATGCCAAGGTCATATATGCTTTGAAGAGATTTGCTTAGGTTCTTTAATTATCGGTAGGTTGGTGGCATTTGCATGCAATTTGTGCGAGATCAATAGCATCCCAACATTTCCATTTTTGGAGAAACACTCCATGTGTTGTTGGTTTGACTAAATAGTTGCTATTTTGCTATTAGTTACTATTATTCCAAATTTGTGGATTTTAACTTCGAATCATAAAGCGAGGTTTCGTATTATTTAGATCCAAGAAAAGACATATGACAATGTTGTTTCCAATACAAATGATAAAAATAAATGTGTTTTCATTAGAATTAACTAAAATGTTCCTGATTTTCCGTTTATATTACCGATGGAAGATGGACACGCAAAACCGCTCTATTCCGGCTGAAACGTCGATCTCTTAAGCCTCTGCATCACTCTCTTGAGCCTTTGCATCACTCTCTTGAGCCTCTGCATCCCTCTCTAAGCCTCTGCAACACTCTCTTCAGCCTCTGTATCACTCTCTTTAGCCTCAGCATCCCTCTCTTGAGTATCTGCATCCCTCTCTTCAGCCTCTGCAACACTCTCTTCAGCCTCTGCATCACTCTCTTGAGCCTTTGCATCACTCTCTTGAGCCTCTGCATCCCTCTCTTAAGGCGCTGCAACACTCTCTCCAACCTCTGCAGCACTCTCGTAAGCCTCTGCATCCCTTTTTGGAGCCTATGCATCACTTTCTTAAGCCTCTGCATCCCTTTCTTGAGCCTCTGCATCACTCTCTTGAACTCCTGCATCCCTCTCATGAGCCTCTGCATCCCTCTCCTGAGCCTTTGCATCACTCTCTTAAGCCTCTGCATCACTCTCTTGAGCCTCTGCGTCACTCTCAAGATCCTATGAATCCCTCTCTTGTGCCTCTGCATCCCTCACTTGAGCCTCTGCATCTCTCTCTTGAGCCCCTTCAGCACTCTCGTAAGCCTCTGAATCCTTTTTGAGCCTCTGCATCACTTTCTTAAGCCTCTGCATCCCTTTCTTGAGCCTCTGCATCACTCTCTTGAACTCCTGCATCCCTCTCATGAGCCTCTGCATCCCTCTCCTGAGCCTTTGCATCACTCTCTTAAGCCTCTGCATCACTCTCTTGAGCCTCTGCGTCACTCTCAAGAGCCTATGAATCCCTCTCTTGTGCCTCTGCATCCCTCACTTGAGCCTCTGCATCTCTCTCTTGAGTCCCTGTATCCCTCTCTTGAGCCTCTGCATCAATCTCTTGAGCCTCTGCGTCACTCTGTTGAGCCCCTGCATCCTTCTCTTAAGCCTCTGCATCACTCTCTTAAACCTCGCATTACTCTCGGAAGCCTCTGAATCACTCTCTTGAGCCTCTGCATCCCTCTCTTGAATTCCTGCATCCCTCTCATGAGCCTCTGCATCCCTCTCATGAGCCTCTGCATCCCTCTCTTGAGCCTTTGCATCACTCTCTTAAGCCTCTGCATCCCTCTCTTGAGCCTCTGCATCCCTCTCTTGAGCCTCTGCATCCCCTCTTGGGCCTCTACATCCCTCTCTTGAGCTTCTCCATCCCTCTCTTAAGCCTGTGCATCACTCTCTTCCCTGGAAAACACAAACAGAAACTGTCTCTATTTCCGCTTGTTACAACTTGTAAAAAGTTGTTACATCTTGGCTTAAGTGTAATGACGTATAGAACGTTGTTACAACTGCTATATTGGTTGTTATAACTGTTAGGAGATGTTAAAACTTGTTCGAACGTTGTACCAACGTCGTAGTTTCGGTGTGTGTTTGGTGGGTTAAGCCTTTGCATCTCTCTCTTCAGCATCTGCATCACTCCCTTGAGCCTCTGCATCCCTCTCTTAAGCCTCTGCTCACTCTCTTGAGCACTGCATCCCTCCTTGAGTCTCTGCATCACACTCTTAAGCCTCTGCATGCCTCTCTTCATCCTCTGCATCACTCTCTTGACCCTCTGCATCATTCTCTTGAGCCTCTGCATCCCTCTCTTAAGCCTCTACATCATTCTCTTGAGCCTCTGCATCACTCTCTTGAGCCTTTGCATCACTCTCTTAATCCTCTGCATCTCTCTCTTTAGAATCTGCATCATCCTTTTGAGCCTCTGCATCCCTCTCTTAAGCCTCTGCATCACTTACTTAAGCCTCTGCATCACTCTCTTGAGCCTCTGCATCCCTCTCTTGAGCCTCTGCATCATTCTCCTAAGCCTCTGCATCACTCTTTTGAGCTTCTGCATCACTCTCTTGAGCCTCTGCATCCCTCTCTTAAGCCTCTGCATCACTCTCCTAAACCTCTGCATCACTCTTTAGCCTTTGCATCACTCACGTGAGCCTCTGCATCAGTCTCTTGAGCCTCTCCATCACTCTCTTAAGCCTCTGCATCACTCTCTTGAGCCCCTGCATCACTCACTTGAGCTCTGCATCCCACTCTTAAGCCTCTGCATCCCCTGTCTTGAGCCTCTTCATCACTCTCTTGAGCCTTTGCATCACTCTCTTGAGCTTCTGCATCATTCTCACATGCCTCTTCAAAACTCTCTTTAGCCTCTGCATCACTCTCTTAAGCCTCTGCATCCCGCTCTTCATCCTCTGCATCACTTTCTTGAGCCTCTGCATCATTCTCTTGAGGCTCTGCATCCCTCTCTTAAGCCTCTACATCATTCTCTTGAGCCTCTGCATGACTCTCTTGAGCCTCTGCATCACTCTCTTAAGCATCTGCATCTCTCTCTTCAGCCTCTGCATCACTCTCTTGAGCCTCTGCATCCCTCTCTTATGCCTCTGCATCTCTCTCTTCAGCCTCTGCATCACTCTCTTGAGCCTCTGCATCCCTCTCTTAAGCCTCTGCATCACTCTCTTGAGCCTTTGCATCCCCCTCTTAAGCCTCTGCATCACTCTCTTAAGCCTATGCATCACTCCTGTGAGCCTCTGCATCACTCTCTTGACCCTCTGCATCCCTCTCTTGAGCCTCTGCATGTTTCTCCTAAGCCTTTTCTTCCCTCACTTGAGCCTCTGCATCCCTCTCATGAGCCTCTGCATCCCTCTCTTGAGCCTTTGCATCACTCGCTTAAGCCTCTGCATCCCTCTCTTGAGCCTCTGCATCACTCTTTTGATTCTCTGCATCCCTCTCTAAGCCTCTGCATCTCCTGTCTTGAGCCTCTGCATCACTCTCCTGAGTCTCTTCATCCCTCTCTTAAGCCTCTTCATCTCTCTTCAACCTCTGCATCACTCTCTTAAGCCTCTGCATCATTCTCTTCAGCCTCTGCATCCCTCTTTTAAGCCTCTGCATCACTCTCCTGAGCCTTTGCATCACTCTCTGGAGCCTCTGCAAATCTCTCTTCAGCCTCTGCATCACTCTCTTAAGCCTCTGCATCCCTCTCTTGATCCTCTGCATCACTCTCTTGAGACTCTGCATCACTCTCTTGAGCCTCTGCATCACTCTCTTCAGGTCTCTGCATCACTCTCTTAAGGCTCTGAATCCCTCTCTTGAGCCTCTGCCTCACTCTCTCGAGCCTCTGCATCACACTCTTGATCCTCTGCATCACTCTCTTGAGCCTCTGCATCACTCTCGTAAGCCTCTGCATCACTCTCTTCAGCCTCTGCATCACTCTCGTAAGCCTCTGCATCCCTCACTTGAGTCTCTGAATCCCTCTCTTGAGCCTCTGCATCACTTTCTCGAGCCTCTGCATCACACTCAGGATCCTCTGCATCACTCTCTTAAGCGTCTGCATCCCTCTCTTGAGGCTCTGAATCCCTCTCTTGAGCCTCTGCATCACTTTCTCGAGCCTCTGCATCACACTCAGGATCCTCTGCATCACTCTCTTAAGCGTCTGCATCCCTCTCTTGAGGCTCTGAATCCCTCTCTTGAGCCTCTGCATCACTCTCTCGAGCCTCTGCATCACTCTCTTCATCCTCTGCATACCTCTCTTGAGCATCTGAGTGATGCAGGGAGTAAGCATCCCTTATGCTTCTTACTATCTCCCTTATTCTCCCTTATTCTCCCTGCACGTACATTGCCCAAACCCACCATTCAGTTTTCAAAATATCCCAAGCATCCCAAATTCGACCCTTGAGCCATATTTTGGAGCCAAATTCTGGCTCTCTGCACCTATTCGCAGTTCTGCCCAAACCCTCCGTGCAGTTTTCAAAATATCCCCAACATCTCAAATTCGACGCTTGAGCCATATTTTGAAACCAAATTAAGGCTCTCTGCAAGTATTCGCAGTTTGAAATTACGACTTTTTATACTGAAAATATGCCAATTACTGAAAGCAGCGATGGGTCACATTTTGCCCCCCCCCCCTGCAGTTTGCAAAATATCCCAAACATCCCAAATTCGACCCTTGAGCCATATTTTGGAGCCAAATTCTGGCTCTCTGCATGTATTCGCAGTTTGAAATTACGACTTTTACCCTGAAAATATGCCAATTACTGAAAGGGGCGATGGATCACATTATGACCAAACCTCCCTGCAATTTTTTAAATATCCCAAACATCCCAAATTCGACCCTTGAGCCATATTTTCTAAACAAATTCTGGCTTTCAGCATGTATTCGCAGTTTGAAAAACCACTTTTTATACAGAAAGTATGCCAATTACTGAAAGTGGCGATAGATCACATTTTGCTCCAATCCACTATTCAGTTTTAAAATATCCCAAGCATACCAAATTCGACCCTTGAGCCATAATTTGGAGCCAAATTCTGGCTCTCTGCACATATTCGCAGGTTGAAATTACAACATTTTATACCGAAAATATGTCAATTACTGAAAGCAGCGATGGGTCACATTTTGCCCATCCCCCCCCCCCCTGCAGTTCTCAAAATATCCCAAACACCCTAAATTTGACGCTAGAGCCATTTTTGGAGTCAAATTTGGGCTCTCTGCACGTATTCGTAGTTTGAAATTACGACTTATTATACCGAAAATATGCCAATTACTGAAAGCGGCGATGGGTCACCTTCTGCCCAAACCCTCCCTGCAGTTTTCAAAATATCCCAAACATCCCAAATTCGACGCTTGAGCCATATTTTGTAGCCAAATTCTGGCTCTCTGCACGTATTCGCAGTTTGAAATTACGACTTTTTAAACCGAAAATATGTCAATTACTGAAAGCGGCGATGGATCACATTTGCCCAAACCCTCCCTGCAGTATTCAAAATATCCAAAACATCCCAAATTCAACGCTTGAGCCATATTTTGGAGCCAAATTCTGGCTCCCTGCACGTATTCGCAGTTTGAAATTACGACTTTTATACTGAAAATATGCCAATTACTGAAAGGGGCAATGGATCACATTTTGCCCAAACCCTACCTGCAGTTTTCAATATATCCTAAACATCTAAAATTCGACCCTTGAGCCTTATTTTGGAGCCAAATTCTAACTCTCAGCACGTATTTGCAGTTTGAAATTACGACTTTTTATACTGAAAATATGCCAATTACTGAAAGCAGCGATGGGTCACATTTTGCCCAAAACACTCTGCAGTTTTCAAAATATCCTAAACATCCTAAATTCGACTCTTGAGCCATATTTTTAAGCCAAATTTTGGCTCTCTGCACATGTTCGCAGGCTGAAATTACAAATTTTTATACCGAAAATATGTCAATTATTGAGAGCAGCGATGGGTCACATTTTGCCCAAACCCACTTTGCACTTTTCAAAATATCCCAAACATTCCAAGTTCGACGCTTGAACCATATTTTGAAGCCAAATTCGGCCTCGCTGCACGTATTCGCAGTTTGAAATTACGTCATTTTACACCGAAAAGTTGCCAATTACTTAGAGCGGCGATAGGTCACATTTTGCCCAAACGCCCCTGCAGTTTTTAAATTATCTCAAACATCCCAAATTCGAACCTTGAGCCATATTTTGGAGCCAAATTTTGGCTCTCTGCACATATTCGCAGCTTGAAATTACGAATTTTTATACCGAAAATATGCCAATTACGGAGAGCGGCGATGGATCACATTTTGCCCAAACCCTCCCTCCAGTTTTCAAAATATCCCTAACTTCCTAAATTCGACCCTGGAGCCTTATTTTAGAGGCAAGTTCTGGCTTTCTTCACGTATTCGCAGGTTGAAATTACAACTTTTTATACCGAAAATATGCCAATTACTTTGGCAAGGGTCATTTTGCCCAAACCCCGCCATGCAGTTTTCAAAATATCGGAAACATCCCAAATTCGACGCTTGAGCCATATTTTGGAGCAAAATTGTGGCTCTCTGCACGTATTAGCAGTTTGAAATTTTGAATTTTTATACCGAAATAATGCCAATTACTGTGAGCGGCGAAATGTCACATTTTGCCCAAAACTCCCTGCAGTTTTCAAAATATCCCAATTATCCCAAATTCCACCCTTGAGTCAAATTTTGGAGCCAATTCTGGCTCTCTGCACGTATTCGCAGTTTGAAATTACGACTTTTATACTGAAAATATGCCAATTACTGAAAGGGGCGATGGATCACATTATGACCAAACCCTCCCTGCAATTTTTTAAATATCCCAAACATCCCAAATTCGACCCTGGAGCCATATTTTCTAACCAAATTTTGGCTTTCTGCATGTATTCGCAGTTTGAAAAACACTTTTTATACAGAAAATATGCCAATTACTGAAAGCGGCGATAGATCACATTTTGCTCCAATCCACTATTCAGTTTTAAAATATCCCAAGCATACCAAATTCGACCCTTGAGCCATAATTTGGAGCCAAATTCTGGCTCTCTGCACATATTCGCAGGTTGAAATTACAACATTTTATACCGAAAATGTGTCTATTACTGAAAACAGCGATGGGTCACATTTTGCCCATCCCCCCCCCCTGCAGTTCTCAAAATATCCCAAACACCCTAAATTCGACTCTAGAGCCGTATTTTGGAGTCAAATTTGGGCTCTCTGCACGTATTCGTAGTTTGAAATTACGTCATTTTATACCGAAACAATTCCAATTATTGAGAGCGGCGATAGGTCACATTTTGCCCAAACCCTCCCTGCAGTTTTCAAAATATCCCAAACATCCCAAATTCAACGCCTGAGCAATATTTTGTAGCCAAATTCGGGCTCTCTGCACCTATTCGCAGTTTGAAATTACGACTTATTATCCGAAAATATGCCAATTACTGAAAACGTCGATGGGTCACCTTCTGCCCAAACCCTCCCTGCAGATTTCAAAATATCCCAAACATCCCAAACTCATCCCTGGAGCCTTATTTTAGAGCCAAGTTCTGGCTTTCTTCACGTATTCGCAGGTTAAAATTACGACTTTTTATACCGAAAAAATGCCAATTACTTTGAGCAGCGATATGTCACTTTTTGCCCAAACCCCGCCATGCAGTTTTCAAAATATCGGAAACATCCCAAATTCGACGCTTGAGCCATATTTTGGAGCAAAATTGTGGCTCTCTGCACGTATTAGCAGTTTGAAATTTTGACTTTTTATACTGAAATAATATAAATTACTGTGAGCGGCGAAATGTCATATTTTGCCCAAAACCCCATGCAGTTTTCAAAATATCCCAAACATCCCAAATTCGACCCAGGAGCCTTATTTTGGAGCCAAATTCTGGCTCTCTGCACGTATTGCAGTTTGAAATTACGACTTTTTACTGAAAATATGCCAATTACTGAAAGCAGCGATGCGTCACATTTTGCCCAACCCCCCTTGCAGTTTTCAAATATCCCAAACATCCCAAATTTGACCCTTGAGCCATATTTTGGAGCCAAATTCTGGCTCTCTGCACGTATTCGCAGTTTGAAATTATGATTTTTATATTGAAATATGCCAATTATGGAAAGCGGCGATGGATCACATTACGCCCAAACCCTCTCTGCAGTTTTAAAAATATCTCAAACATCCCAAATTCTACCCTTGAGAATTATTTTGGAGCCAAATTCTGGCTCTCTGCACGTATTCGCAGTTTGAAATTACGAGTTTTTATCCCAAACATCCTAAATTTGACGCTTGAAAATATGCCAATTACTGAAAGAAGCGATGGGTCACATTTTGCCCAAATCACCCCTGCAATTTGCAAAAAATCCAAACATCCCAAACTCACCTTTGAGCCATTTTTGGAGCCAAATTCTAGCTTTCTGCGCGTATTCGCAGAAAGTATTGCATTTTGTTTCGTACTATAAATCATCGAATTTAGTAATATTTTGACGTTTATCATCACCCATTTACTTTATGTGATATTAACAAAATATCATCGAATTAGGCAATATTTTGCTGTTTTTCAACTTTTTTGTGAATTTCCAGTTTATTTTTATTAATTCATTAAATAAACGATAAAAATGAGAGAGAGAGAGTGATGCAGAGGCCTCAAGAGAGGGATTCAGTGGCTTAAAAGAGTGATGCAGAGGCGGAAGAGAGTGTTGCAGAGGCTCAGGAGAGGGATGCAGAGGCTCTAGAGAGTGATGCAGAGGCTCAAGAGAGTTATGCCGAGGCTCAAGAGAGTGATGCGGAGGCTTACGAGAGTGATGCAGATGATCAAGAGAGGGATGCAGAGGCTTAAGGGAGTGATGCAGGCTGAAGAGACTGTTGCAGAGGCTTAAGAGAGGGATGCAGAGGCTCAAGAGAGTGATGCCGAGGCTCAAGAGAGGGAATCAGAGGCTCAAGAGAGGGATGCAGAGGCTCTTGAGAGTGATGCAGAGGCTCAAGAGAGGGATGCAGAGGCTTAAGAGAGTGATAAGTGGCTGAAGAGAGTGTTGCAGAGGCTTAAGAGAGTGATGCAGAGGCTCAAAAGAAGGATGTAGAGGCTCAATAGAGTGATTCATAAGCTCAATAGAGTGATGCAGAGGCTTAATTTAAGAGAATGATGCAGAGGCTTAATAGAGGGATGCAGAGACTGAAGAGAGAGATTCAGATTCTTTAGACAGTGATGCAGAGGCTCAAGAGAGTAATGCAGAGGCTCAAGAGAATGATGTAGAGGCTTAAGAGTGTAATGCAGAGGCTCAAGAGAATGATGCAGAGGCTCAAGAGAGTGATGCAGAGGATCAAGAGAGGGATGCAGAAGCTTAAGAGAGTGATGCAGAGGATCAAGAGAGTGATGCAGAGGCTCAAGAGAGAGGCTTAAGAAAGTGATGCAGAGGCTCAAAAGAGGGATGCAGAGGCTTGAGAGAGTGATGCAGAGGCTTAAGAGAGTGATGCAGAGGCTTAAAAGAGAGATGCGGAGGCTCAAGAGAGGGATGCAGTGGCCCAAGAGAGGGATGCAGAGGCTAAGAGAGGGATGCAGAGGCTCAAGTGAGAGATGCAGAGGCACAAGAGAGGATGCAGAGGCTCATGAGAGTGATGCAGAGGCTCAAGAGAGGATGCGAGGCTTTAGAGAGTGATGCAAAGGCTGATGAGAGGGATGCAGAGGCTCATGAGAGAGATGCAGGATTTCAAGAAAGGGATGCAGAGGCTCAAGAGACTGATGCAGAGGATCAAGAGAGTGATGCAGAGGCTCGAGAGAGTGATGCAGAGGCTCAAGAGAGGGATTCTGAGGCTTAAGAGAGTGATGCAGAGGCTGAAGAGAGTGTTGCAGAGGCTCAGGAGAGGGATGCAGAGGCTCTAGAGAGTGATGCAGAGGCTCAAGAGAGTTATGCAGAGACTCAAGAGAGTGATGCGGAGGCTTACGAGAGTGATGCAGATGATCAAGAGAGGGATGCAGAGGCTTAAGGGAGTGATGCAGAGGCTGAAGAGAGTGTTCAGAGGCTTAAGAGAGGGATGCAGAGGCTCAAGAGAGTGATGCAGAGGCTCAAGAGAGTTATGCAGAGGCTCAAGAGAGTGATGCAGAGGCTTAAGAGAGGATGCAGAGGCTCAAGAGAGGGATGTAGAGGCTCAAGAGAGTGATGCAGAATCTCAAGAGAGTGATGCAGAGTCTCACGAGAGGGATGCAGAGGCTGAAGAGAGTGATGCAGAGGCTCAAGAGAGGATGCAGTGGCTCAAGAGAGTGATTCAGAGGCTTACGAAAGTGATGCAGAGGCTTAAGAGAGTGATGCAGAGGCTCAGGAGAGAGGCTTAAGAAAGTGATGCAGAGGCTCAAAAGAGGGATGCAGAGGCTTAAAAGTGTTAAGCAGAGGTTCAAGAGAGTGATGCAGAGGGTCAGGAGAGGGATGCAAGGGCTCAAGAGAGTAATGCAGAGGCTCAAGAGAGTGATTCAGAGGCTTACGAGAGTGATGCAGAGGCTTAAGAGAGTTATGCAGAGGCTCATGAGACTGATGCAGAGGATCAAGAGAGGGAAGCAGAGGCTTAAGAGAGTGATGCAGAGGCTGAAGAGAGTGAAGCAGAGGCTCTAGAGAGTGACGCAGAGGATCAAGAGAGTGATGCAGAGGCTCAAGAGAGTGATGCAGAGGATCGAGAGAGTGATGCAGAGGCTCGAGAGAGTGATTCAGAGGCTTACTAGAGTGATGCAGAGGCTGAAGGGAGTGTTGCAGAGGCTCAAGAGAGGGATGAAGAGGATGAAAAGATTGATGCAGAGGCTCAAGAGAGGGTTGCAGAGGCTCACGAGAGTGATGCAGAGGCTTAAGAGAGTGAGCCAGACGCTTAGGAGAGGGATGCAGAGGCTCAAGAGAGTAATGCAGAGGCTTAAGAGGGTGATGCAGAGGCTCAAGAGAGTGATGCAGAGAGTTGAGAGAGGGATGCAGGGGCTCAAGAGAGTGGTTCAGAGGCTTGAGATAGTGATGCAGAGGCTTAAAAGAGAGATGTGGAGGCTCAAGAGAGGGATGCAGTGGCCCAAGAGAGAGATGCAAAGGCTGAAGAGAGGGATGCAGAGGCTCATGAGAGAGATGCAGGACTTCAAGAGAGGGATGCAGAGGCTCAAGAGAGTGATGCAGAGGATCAAGAGAGTGATGCAGAGGCTCAAGAGAGTGATGCAGAGGCTCAAGAGAGTGATGCAGAGGATCAAGAGAGTGATGCAGAGGCTTGAGAGAGTGATGCAGTGGCCTCAAGAGAGGGATTTAGAGGCTTAAGAGAGTGATGCAGAGGCGGAAGAGAGTGTTGCAGAGGCTCAAGAGAGGGATGCAGAGGCTCTAGAGAGTGATGCAGAGACTCAAGAGAGTTATGCAGAGGCTCAAGAGAGTGATGCGGAGGCTTACGAGAGAGATGCAGATGATCAAGAGAAGGATGCAGAGGCTTAAGGGAGTGATGCAGAGGCTGAAGAGAGTGTTGCAGAGGCTTAAGAGAGGGATGCAGAGGCTCAAGAGAGTGATGTAGAGGCTCAAGAGAGTTAAGCAGAGGCTCAAGAGAGTGATGCAGAGGCTTAAGAGAGGGATGCAGAGGCTCAAGAGAGGGATGCAGAATCTCAAGAGAGTGATGCAGAGGCTCAAGAGAGGGATGCAGAGGCTGAAGAGAGTGATGCAGAGGCTCAAGAGAGGGATGCAGAGGCTCAAGAGAGTGATTAAGAGGCTTACGAGAGTGATGCAGAGGGTTAAGAGAGTGATGCAGAGGCTCAAGAGAGGGATGCAGAGGCTCAAGGGAGTGATTCAGAGGCTTAAGAGTGTGATGAAGAGGCTTAAGAGAGGGATGCAGAGGCTCAAGAGAATGATGCAGAGGCTCAAAAGAGTGATGCAGAGGATCACGAGAGTGATGCAGAGGCTCAAGAGAGAGATTAAGAGGCTTACGAGAGTGATGCAGAGGGTTAAGAGAGTGATGCAGGGGCTCAAGAGAGGGATGGAGAGGCTCAAGGGAGTGATTCAGAGGCTTAAGAGTGTGATGAAGAGGCTTAAGAGAGGGAAGCAGAGGCTTAAGAGAGTGATGAAGAGGCTGAAGAGAGTGAAGCAGAGGATCTAGAGAGTGACGCAGAGGATCAAGAGAGTGATGCAGAGGCACAAGAGAGATGTAGATCGAGAGAGTGATGCAGAGGCTCGAGAGAGTGATTCAGAGGCTTACTAGAGTGATGCAGAGGCTGAAGGGAGTGTTGCAGAGGCTCAAGAGAGGGATGAAGAGGATGAAAAGATTGATGCAGAGGCTCAAGAGAGGGATGCAGAGGCTCACGAGAGTGATGCAGAGGCTTAAGAGAGTGAGCCAGACGCTTAGGAGAGGGATGCAGAGGCTCAAGAGAGTAATGCAGAGGCTTAAGAGGGTGATGCAGAGGCTCAAGAGAGTGATGCAGAGAGTTGAGAGAGGGATGCAGGGGCTCAAGAGAGTTATGCAGAGGCTCAAGAGAGTGGTTCAGAGGCTTGAGATAGTGATGCAGAGGCTTAACAGAGTGATGCAGAGGCTTAAAAGAGAGATGTGGAGGCTCAAGAGAGGGATGCAGTGGCCCAAGAGAGAGATGCAAAGGCTGAAGAGAGGGATGCAGAGGCTCATGAGATAGATGCAGGACTTCAAGAGAGGGATGCAGAGGCTCAAGAGAGTGATGCAGAGGATCAAGAGAGTGATGCAGAGGCTCAAGAGAGTGATGCAGAGGCTCAAGAGAGTGATGCAGAGGATCAAGAGAGTGATGCAGAGGCTTAAGAGATCGACGTTTCAGCCGGAATAGAGCGGTTTTACGTGTCCATCTTCCATCGGTAATATAAACGGAAAATCAGGAACATTTGAGTTAATTGTAATGAAACACATTTATTTTATCATTTGTATTGGAAACAACATTGTCATATGTCTTTTCTTGGATCTAAATAATACGAAACCTCGCTTTATGATTCGAAGTTAAAATCCACAAATTTGGAATAATAGTAACTAATAGCAAAATAGCAACTATTTAGTCAAACCAACAACACATGGAGTGTTTCTCCAAAATGGAAATGTTGGGATGCTATTGATCTCGCACAAATTGCATGAAAATGCCACCAACCTACCGATAATTAAAGAACCTAAGCAAATCTCTTCAAAACATATATGACCTTGGCATAAATTCAAATAATTTAAAATTAAAAATAATCTAAATGGCCAAATTTTAGGTCTTAGATATGCTTTCTTAGGCATCATTTAGTAAACACATAAAATCACTGAGTCGTGGAACAAGCAGTTTATATAT
Organism: Procambarus clarkii; assembly: GCF_040958095.1. NCBI lineage: Eukaryota > Metazoa > Arthropoda > Malacostraca > Decapoda > Cambaridae > Procambarus > Procambarus clarkii. The sequence goes on along the minus strand of NC_091165.1, from coordinate 1,770,061 downwards.
ACATATGTTAGGCTTATAACACCTACCCCACAAGGTCCAACTAACAAGGACTAACCCTCACTCACTTACCAGGATGCAAGTAACTCACTATATACTTCTAGGTGAATAGAGGCATTGGGTGAAAGGAAACGCTACCAACAATTACAACCCTGCCGACCGGGATTCGAACCCTTGAATCCCCGATTGTGAGACGAGAAGGAACATGTTATTCAGTTATGTGTACTCACCTATGTGTGAGTACACACATAGATCCAATTTAATGCTTAGCTTTAATGCTAATATTTTAAAAATTTAATAATTTAATTTAATTTAATAATTTAATGCATAATAATTTAATGCTCGATCCAGCAGGATAGAGTATCAATCTTGGAGTCTGTCCTTTTAGCCGTCGGTTGTTTAAAGCATTGACCTTACCTTTTTTACCTTAGCGTATTTTTAACCAACCTAAACCTAAACTTAATATGTTAAGTTACCTAAACCTGCCTAATGGAGTTAATGTCCTTATTATTTTTAACCTATAGTTATTAAAGGTTTATAGAGGGAGGAACAAGGAACAAGTTAAGAAACAAGTTTAACTTGTATTTAATATAGTTTAATTTTTTAAATAATTTTCTTTAATATAGTTTACCTTATTGTTATAAAGGTTTATAAACTTAAAAAAAAGTCGATTATATTATATTTTAGTTAGGTTATTATATTATATTATATTATAGGTATATTATATTAGGTTAGTTTAGGTTGGTTAGGTTGGTTAAAAATACGCTAACCTAACAACAGAAAATAAACCTCCCTCCTTCCCTCCCTAGATTTAAACTCATTAAAATTAAAACTTATTAAATTAATTAAATTAATAAATTAAAATTAAGAAATCTTAACTAGATTTTTAGCTCCAATTAAATTGAGTTAAATTAATTTAATTGTAATTAATAAAATTGATAATTGAAATTTAATTATAATTCCCTCTCTCCCTTCCTCCTTCCCTCTCTCTCTTTCTCCCTCCCTTCCGTCCCCCTGTTACCTGTGACACGAACATATCCGTGTATCTTAGGGATTTCCGTATATCTTATGTATGTCCGTGTATCTTATCTTATGGGATTTCGTAACCTTATTATGTTTAGGGTTATCCATGGGGTTCTGGGTCCAGGAAGCCATTTGTGTCCCCTCTAATTGCCTCCCTTATCCTTATCCCCACCCACGAATTCAATCGAATTCGAATAAGAACATAAGAACATAAGAACAAAGGTAACTGCAGAAGGCCTATTGGCCCATACGAGGCAGCTCCTATTCTATAACCACCCAATCCCACTCATATACTTGTCCAACCCGTGCTTGAAACAATCGAGGGACCCCACCTCCACAATGTTACGCGGCAATTGGTTCCACAAATCAACAACCCTGTTACTGAACCAGTATTTACCCAAGTCTTTCCTAAATCTAAACTTATCCAATTTATATCCATTGTTTCGTGTTCTGTCCTGTGTTGATACTTTTAATACCCTATTAATATCCCCCCGGTTATGTCCATTCATCCACTTGTAAACCTCTATCATGTCACCCCTAACTCTTCGCCTTTCCAGTGAATGCAACTTAAGCTTTGTTAATCTTTCTTCATATGAAAGATTTCTAATTTGGGGAATTAACTTAGTCATCCTACGCTGGACACGTTCAAGTGAATTTATATCCATTCTATAATATGGCGACCAAAACTGAACTGCATAATCTAAATGGGGCCTAACTAGAGCAAGATATAGCTTGAGAACCACACCAGGTGTCTTGTTACTAACGCTGCGATTAATAAATCCAAGTGTCCGATTTGCCTTATTACGAACAATTATGCATTGATCCTTTTGTTTTAAATTCTTACTAATCATAACTCCCAGATCCCTTTCGCAATCCGACTTCGCAATCACAACACCATCTAGCTCGTATCTTGTAACTCTATCATCATTACCTAACCTCAGAACTTTACATTTATCAGCATTAAACTGCATCTGCCAATCCTTTGACCATTTCAAAACCCTATCTAGATCAACTTGAAGTGATAGTGAGTCCTCCTCCGAATTAATTTCCCTACCGATTTTCGTATCATCGGCAAATTTGCAAATGTTGCTACTCAAACCTGAATCTAAATTATTTATATATTATAAACAACAGAGGTCCCAGGACAGAGCCTTGAGGCACTCCACTTACAACATTTTCCCACTCTGACTTGATTCCATTTATACTAACTCTCTGTTTCCTTTGGTATAGCCATGCCCTAATCCAGCTTAATATAGCACCCCCAATACCATGAGACTCTATTTTTTTAATCAGTCTTTCATGTGGCACTGTATCAAAAGCTTTGCTAAAGTCAAGGTATACAACATCGCAATCCTTACCACTATCAACTGCCTCAACAATGCTAGAATAAAAAGATAACAAATTTGTTAAACATGAACGGCCATTTATAAAACCATGTTGCGACTCAATTATTAATTTATGTTTTTCAAGATGAAGACGAATTTTATTTGCTATTATAGATTCGAGTAACTTTCCCACAATAGACGTTAGGCTAATTGGTCGATAGTTAGACGCAAGTGATCTATCACCTTTCTTAAAAACTGGTATCACATTAGCAACTTTCCAAAACTCTGGCACTCTGCCTGACTCTATTGATTTATTAAATATGGTTGACAGTGGGTCACAAAGCTCCTCTTTGCATTCTTTAAGCACCCTAGCAAACACTTCATCCGGCCCTGGGGATTTGTTTGGTTTGAGTTTTACTATTTGTTTAAGAACATCCTCCCTGGTAACTGCTAAACTCGTCAACCTGTCCTCGTCCCCACCCACATAGACTTGTTCGGCTGAAGGCATATTGTTAAGTTCCTCTTTAGTAAATACAGATACAAAATATTTATTAAAAATACTACTCATCTCTTCATCACTATCTGTTATTTGACCTGTCTCAGTTTTTAATGGACCTATCCTTTCCCTAGTCTTAGTACGATATAACTGAAAAAACCCTTTAGGATTTGTCTTTGCTTGCCCTGCTATGCGAACTTCATAGTTTCTTTTTGCTTTCCTTATCTCTTTTTTAACATTTCTAACCAGTTGTACGAATTCCTGTTCTAAAGTGACCTCCCCATTTTTAATCCTTTTGTACCAAGCTCTCTTTTTACCTATAAGGTTCTTCAAATTCTTTGTTATCCACTTTGGGTCATTAGTATACGATCTATTCAATTTGTATGGTATACTACGTTCCTGTGCTTTGTTTAGAATATTCTTAAATAAGTTATATATTGAATCCACATCGAAATCCCCATTTAAGTCACCTATCGCTGGGTTCATGTCTCGCTCCAAGACCGGCCCACACCCCATACCCAAGCCTTTCCAATCAATTTGACCCAAAAAATTTCTTAGGCTATTAAAATCAGCTTTTCGAAAATCTGGCACTTTAACAGAATTTTCTCCTACTGGTCTATTCCATTCTATGCTAAATCTGATTTCTTTGTGATCACTGCTCCCTAGCTCACTCCCTATTTCGATGTCATTAATTTGCGTTTCCCTGTTAGTTAACACTAAATCTAAAATATTTATTTTATTTAAAATATTTTATTTTTCCGTGAATCCCGTATCACACGGATTCACGGATCACACGGAAATGTATCCGTGTGATCAATCCGTGTGACTATATATGCTTGTCTGTGATATACGGACATGTATCCAAGGATACACGGACACATGTATCCATGGAGTTCTGGGTCCAGGAAGCCATTTGTGTCGACCCAAATTGCCTCCCTTCTCCCCACCTGAAATCCAGGTGAATTGAAAGACCTGCCCGAGGTCAGTGCATCCAGGTATCCGTCCGTGGGCCCCCGGATTTCAACCCTTCCCCACATTCCAAGGGAGCAGTCAATCAATCTCCGGCTATCCAGAGAATCTATCGAAACTGATGCTCCTACAGGAGAGGACATCACAGAAATCTATCTGTGCCCTGTAGTTGCATCCGTTGCGACAGGCTCGAACGCAGGTCTATCCGGATTAAGAACATGTTCTATCCGACTAGGCCACGCTGGAGTTGCCTTCTGAATAAAATTTGGCACCTGTATTTATACCTTGGAGCAAGCAGGGTTAGTTAGTGTCTATTTATAAACAATTGCAATGATTGACATGTGAAATTGTGAGTTTGTGTTGTTAGAAATAAATGGCAGCGTTATTCCATGAGGTTGCAGTCCAGTGAAGCAGTGTCATGACTGAATGAATATAGAAGAATTTAGGCTAACTGACTGACATGTGAATGTTTAAACGGGTGCATTAATTATAATTTAGTGTTGTATGTCCAAATGAGGCGAACGGTTTGGCTGGGTAAATAGAGCGTTATTGCCGCCATTTTATCTGTTTGACGGGGAGGAGGGGGGGGTGGTTGTAACACTGGAATTGGAATGGGGGTAAGGATATGGCGGCCACCGTTGAGGGGAGGTTGTTGGTAGGGGGGGGGGGGTCCAAAGGACCCCCGTTAGAGGGGGGAGGGAGTCAACCCAGGTTGACTCCGTGAGTCAACCTGGGTTGGTGGGGGGAGGGAATCGAGGGTTGGCAGTTAGGTATTCAAACTTAATTTTTTTGAGATTGGTTATATATGGTGAGGTGTTTAGGAAGGAATAAGAAAAGTGTTTATGACTGAGTTGAGTATATTAGTTACTGTGATTCATATTAGAAAGAATGTAGGTGCTGGAAATGTTTAAAGATTTTTTAATGACTTCATTTGATTAATATTGTATGAATTAACGGTAAGTGAACACTGGAGATTGATATTCAACAGCATATTGACTGGACAAGTTTTAGCAGGCAGGCAGGCAGGCAGGCAGGAAAGCAGGCAGGTTGAAAGAAAATGGAATGACAAATGGTTACAGACATTTTCTTCACAGATGGTAAAAACTATTATAATCACATTTACACATTTCAATGTGCGACATCCTTACACACACACACACACATACACACACACACACACACACACACACACACACACACACACACACACACACACACACACACACACACACACACACACACACACACACACACACACACACACACACACACACACACACACAGGTTTGTATGTGTCATCTAATCATCAACCTGTCACCTAATCAAACCTGAACACCGTAACCTAAAACCTAACCTAACCTGTAACCCAAACTAACCTAAAACTGCATAATGGAGTTTACTCACACATACCAGCCATTTCTCCATTAATGATAGTGCTTATAGCAACTATTTAGTCAAACCAACAACAAATGGAGTGTTTCTCTAAAATGGAAATGTTGGGATGCTATTGATCTCGCACAAATTGCATGCAAATGCCACCAACCTACCGGTAATTAAAGAACCTAAGCAAATCTCTTCAAAACATAAATGGCCTTGGCATAAATTCAAATATATAAAAGTAAAAATAATCTAAAGGGGCCAAATTTTAGGTCTTAGATATGCTCTCTTAGGCATCATTAAGTCAACACATGTAAAATCACTGAGTCGTGGAACAAGCAGTTTATATATATACATATGTTAGGCTTATAACACCTATTCCACAAGGTCCAACTAGTGACTAACCCTCGCTCACTCACAAGGATGCAAGTAACTCACTATTTACTTCTAGGTGAATAAAGGCATTGGGTGAAAGGAAACGCTACCAACAATTACAACCCTGTCCGACCGGGATTCGAACCCTTGAATCTCCGATTGTGAGACGAGAAGGAACAAGTTATTCATTTATGTGTACTCACCTATGTGTGAGTACACAAATAGATCCAATTCATGCTTTAATGCCAATAATTTAAAAATTTAAGAATATAATTTAAATTAATAATTTATTCATTTTTAATATATTAATTTTTACCATAATTTCGATACTTTTTTATGTAGTATCACGATATGTGATTTCGCCTACAAATCTCAGAATTTCGCATAATATTGCATTTTAAGCAAGTTTTCTTGCATTTTGTTTCGTACTATAAATCATCGAATTTAGTAATATTTTGACGTTTATATCCCGCTTTTCCTTTATGTGATTTAAACAAAATATCATCGAATTAGGCAATATTTTGCTGTTTTTCCACGTTTTTGTGAATTTCCAGTTTATTGTTATTAATTCATTAAATATACGATAAAAATGATACAAACACATAATTGATTAGATAATAACCTTAAATACTTCATTTTCAATCATCTATTTGTTTCTCGTTGAAATACTGAGAAAGATATTAAAAGCGGAGAAGTTCGTTTTTTATTGCATATATCGACGTTTCAGCCGGAATAGAGGTTTTACGTGTACATCTTCCATCGGTAATATAAACGAAAATCAGGACCATTTTAGTTAATTCTAATGAAAACACAATGATTTTTATCATTTGTATTGGAAACAACATTGTCATGTCTTTTCTTGGATCTAACTAGTGCGAAACCTCGCTTTATGATTCGAAGTTAAAATCCTCAAATTTGGTAATAGTGACTTTTTTCACGTTTTTCATCTAGTTTGATTTACATAAATATATTCATTTATAACAATATTTCGATACTATTTCATGTAGTATCACGATATGTGATTTGGCCTTCAATCTCAGATTTTCGCATAATATTGCATTTTAAGCTAGTTTTCTTGCATTTTGTTTCGTACTAAACATCATCGAATTTAGCCAATATTTTGACGTTTATCATACCCCTTTTCCTTTATGTGATTTAAACAAAATATCATCGAATTAAGCAATATTTTGCCGTTTTTCCACGTTTTTGTGAATTTCAGTTTATATGTAATAATTCATTAAATATACGATAAAAATGATGCAAACACGTAATAGATTAGATAATAAAGTTAAATACTTCATCTTCAATCATTTATTTGTTTCTCGTTGAAATACTGAGTAGAATATTGAAAAGGGGAGAAGTTCGGTTTTATTACATATATCGACGTTTAAGCCGGAATTGTGCGGTTTTACGTGTACATCTTCCATCGGTAATATAAACGGAAAATCAGGAACCATTTTAGTTCATTCTAATGAAAACACATTGATTTTTATCATTTGTATTGGAAACAACATTGTCATATGTCTTTTCTTGGTTCTAAATAATACGAAACCTCGCTTTATGATTCGAAGTTAAAATCCTTAAATTTGGTTAATAGTGACTTTTTTCACGTTTTTCATGTAGTTTGATATTACGTAAATATATTCATTTTTAACAATATTTCAATACTTTTTCATGTAGTATCACGATATGTGATTTCGCCTTCAAATCTCAGAATTTTGCATAATATTGCATTTTAGCAAGTTTTCTTGCATTTTGTTTCGTAGTATAAATCATCGAATTTTGTTATATTTTGACGTTTATCATCCCCTTTACCTTTACGTGATATAAACAAAATATCATCGAATTAGGCAATATTTTGCTGTTTTTCCACGTTTTGTGAATTTCCAGTTTATTATTATTAATTCATTAAATATACGATAAAAATGATGCAAACACGTAATTGATTAGAAATTAATCTTAAATACGTCATTTTCAATCAACTATTTGTTTCTCGTTAAAATACTGAGTAAGATATTGAAAAGGAGAGAAGTTCGGTTTTTATTGCCTATATCGAGGTTTCAGCTAAAATTGAACGGTTTTACGTGTACATCTTCCGTCGGTAATATAAACGGAAATCAGGAACATTTTAGGTAATTCTAATGAAAACACATTGATTTTTATCATTTGTATTGGAAACAACATTGTCATATGTCCTTTCTTGGATCTAAATAATACGAAACCTCGCTTTATTATTCGAAGTTAAAATCCTTAAATTTGGTTTAATAGTGACTTTTTTTACGTTTTTCGTGTAGTTTGATATTACGTAATTATATTCATTTTACCATAATTTTGATACTTTTTCATGTAGTATCACGATATGTGATTTCGCCTTCAAATCTCAGAATTTCGCATAATGTTGCAATTTAAGCAAGTTTTCTTGCATTTTGTTTCGTACTATAAATCATCGAATTTAGTAATATTTTGATGTTTATATACCCCTTTTCCTTTATGTGATTTAAACAAAATATCATCGAATTAGGCAATATTTGCTGTTTTTCCACGTTTTTGCGAATTTATAGTTTATTGTTATTAATTCACTAAATATACGATAAAAATGTTACAAACACACAATTGATTAGATAATAACCTTAAATACTTCATTTTCAATCATCTATTTGTTTCTCGTTGAAATACTAAGAAAGATATTGAAAAGGGGAGAAGTTCGTTTTTTATTGCATATATCGACGTTTCAGCCGGAATAGATTGGTTTTACGTGTACATCTTCCATCGGTAATATAAACGGAAAATCAGGAAATTTTGGTTAATTCTAATGAAAACACATTGATTTTTATCATTTGTATTGGAAACAACATTGTCATATGTCTTTTCTAGGGTCTAAATAATACGAAACCTCGCTTTATGATTCGAAGTTAAAATCCTTAAATTTGGTTTAATAGTGACTTTTTCACGGTTTTCATCTAGTTTGATATTACGTAAATATATTCATTTTTACCAATATTTCGATACTTTTTCATGTTGTATCACGATATATGATTTCGCCTTCAAATCTCAGAATTTCGCATAATATTGCATTTTAAGCAAGTTTTCTTGCATTTTGTTTCGTAGTATAAATCATCGAATTTTGTTATATTTGACGTTTATCATCCCCCTTTACCTTTACGTGATATAAACAAAATATCATCGAATTAGGCAATATTTTGCCTGTTTTTTCCACGTTTTGTGAATTTCCAGTTTATTGTTATTAATTCATTAAATATACGATAAAAATGATGCAAACACGTAATTGATTAGAAATTAACCTTAAATACCTCATTTTCAATCAACTATTTGTTTCTCGTTAAAAATACTGAGTATGATATTGAAAAGGGGAGAATTTCTATTTTTATTGCATATATCGACGTTTTAGCCGGATTAGAGCGGTTTTACATGTACATCTTCCGTCGGATATATATACGGAAAATCAGGAACATTGTAGGTAATTCTAATGAAAACACATTGATTTTTATCATTTGTGTTGGAAACAACATTGTCATATGTCTTTTCTTGGATCTAAATAATACGAAACCTCGCTTTATGATTCGAAGTTAAAATCCTTAAATTTGGTTTAATAGTGACTTTTTTTCACGTTTTACATGTAGTTTGATATTACGTAAATATATTCATTTTACCAATATTTCGATACTTTTTCATGTAGTATCACGATATGTGATTTGGCCTTCAAATCTCAGAATTTTGCATATTATTGCATTTTAAGCAAGTTTTCTTGCATTTTGTTTCGTAGTATAAATCATCGAATTTTGTTATATTTTGACGTTTATCATCCCCCTTTACCTTTACGTGATATAAACAAAATATCATCGAATTAGGCAATATTTTGCTGTTTTTCCACGTTTTTGTGAATTTCCAGTTTATTGTTATTAATTCATTAAATATACGATAAAAATGATGCAAACACGTAATTGATTAGAAATTAATCTTAAATACATCATTTTCAATCAACTATTTGTTTCTCGTTAAAATACTGAGTAAGATATTGAAAAGGAGAGAAGTTCGGTTTTTATTGCCTATATCGAGGTTTCAGCTGGAATTGAACGGTTTTACGTGTACATCTTCCGTCGGTAATATAAACGGAAAATCAGGAACATTTTAGGTAATTCTGATGAAAACACATTGATTTTTATCATTTGTATTGGAAACAACATTGTCATATGTCCTTTCTTGGATCTAAATAATACGAAACCTCGCTTTATTATTCGAAGTTAAAATCCTTAAATTTGGTTTAATAGTAACTTTTTTCACGTTTTTCGTGTAGTTTGATATTACGTAATTATATTCATTTTTACCATAATTTTGATACTTTTTCATGTAGCCATTTTCATGTATCACGATATGTGATTTCGCCTTCAAATCTCAGAATTTCGAATTATGTTGCAATTTAAGCAAGTTTTCTTGCATTTTGTTTCGTACTATAAATCATCGAATTTAGTAATATTTTAATGTTTATATCCCCCTTTTCCTTTATGTGATTTAAACAAAATATCATCGAATTAGGCAATATTTTGCTGTTTTTCCACGTTTTTGAGAATTTATAGTTTATTGTTATTAATTCACTAAATATACGATAAAAATGATACAAACACACAATTGATTAGATAATAACCTTAAATACTTCATTTTCAATCATCTATTTGTTTCTCGTTAAAATACTAAGAAAGATATTGAAAAGGGGAGAAGTTCGTTTTTTATTGCATATATCGACGTTTCAGCCGAATAGATTGGTTTTACGTGTACATCTTCCATCGGTAATATAAACGGTAAATCAGGAACATTTTGGTTAATTCTAATGAAAACACATTGATTTTTATCATTTGTATTGGAAACAACATTGTCATATGTCTTTTCTAGGGTCTAAATAATACGAAACCTCGCTTTATGATTCGAAGTTAAATCCTTAAATTTGGTTTAATAGTGACTTTTTTCACGTTTTTCATGTAGTTTGTTATTACGTAAATATATTCATTTTTAACAATATTTCAATACTTTTTCATGTAGTATCACGATATGTGATTTCGCCTTCAAATCTCAGAATTTTTCATAATATTGCAATTTAAGCAAGTTTTCTTGCATTTTGTTTCGTAGTATAAATCATCGAATTTTGTTATATTTTGACGTTTATCATCCCCCTTTACCTTTACGTGATATAAACAAAATATCATCGAATTAGGCAATATTTTGCTGTTTTTCCACGTTTTTGTGAATTTCCAGTTTATTGTTATTAATTCATTAAATATACGATAAAAATGATGCAAACACGTAATTGATTAGAAATTAACCTTAAATACCTCATTTTCAATCAACTATTTGTTTCTCGTTAAAATACTGAGTATGATATTGAAAAGGGGAGAATTTCTATTTTTATTGCATATATCGACGTTTTAGCCGGATTAGAGCGATTTTACATGTACATCTTCCGTTGGTAATATAAACGGAAAATCAGGAACATTTTAGGTAATTCTAATGAAAACACATTGATTTTTATCATTTGTGTTGGAAACAACATTGTCATATGTCTTTTCTTGGATCTAAATAATACGAAACCTCGCTTTATGATTCGAAGTTAAAATCCTTAAATTTGGTTTAATAGTGACTTTTTTCACGTTTTTCATGTAGTTTGATATTACGTAAATATATTCATTTTTAACAATATTTCAATACTTTTTCATGTAGTATCACGATATGTGATTTCGCCTTCAAATCTCAGAATTTTGCATAATATTGCATTTTAAGCAAGTTTTCTTGCATTTTGTTTCGTAGTATAAATCATCGAATTTTGTTATATTTTGACGTTTATCATCCCCCTTTACCTTTACGTGATATAAACAAAATATCATCGAATTAGGGAATATTTTGCTGTTTTTCCACGTTTTTGTGGATTTCCAGTTTATTGTTATTAATTCATTAAATATACGATAAAAATGATGCAAACACGTAATTGATTAGAAATTAACCTTAAATACCTCATTTTCAATCAACTATTTGTTTCTCGTTAAAATACTGAGTATGATATTGAAAAGGGGAGAATTTCTATTTTTATTGCATATATCGACGTTTTAGCCGGATTAGAGCGGTTTTACATGTACATCTTCCGTCGGTAATATAAACGGAAAATCAGGAACATTTTGGTTAATTCTAATGAAAACACATTGATTTTTATCATTTGTATTGGAAACAACATTGTCATATATCTTTTCTAGGGTCTAAATAATACGAAACCTCGCTTTATGATTCGAAGTTAAAATCCTTAAATTTGGTTTAATAGTGACTTTTTTCACGTTTTACATGTAGTTTGATATTACGTAAATATATTCATTTTACCAATATTTCGATACTTTTTCATGTAGTATCACGATATGTGATTTGGCCTTCAAATCTCAGAATTTTGCATAATATTGCATTTTAAGCAAGTTTTCTTGCATTTTGTTTCGTAGTATAAATCATCGAATTTTGTTATATTTTGACGTTTATCATCCCCCTTTACCTTTACGTGATATAAACAAAATATCATCGAATTAGGCAATATTTTGCTGTTTTTCCACGTTTTTGTGAATTTCCAGTTATTGTTATTAATTCATTAAATATACGATAAAATGATGCAAACACGTAATTGATTAGAAATTAATCTTAAATACGTCATTTTCAATCAACTATTTGTTTCTCGTTAAAATACTGAGTAAGATATTGAAAAGGAGAGAAGTTCGGTTTTTATTGCCTATATCGAGGTTTCAGCTGAAATTGAACGGTTTTACGTGTACATCTTCCGTCGGTAATATAAACGGAAAATCAGGAACATTTTAGGTAATTCTAATGAAAACACATTGATTTTTATCATTTGTATTGGAAACAACATTGTCATATGTCCTTTCTTGGATCTAAATAATACGAAACCTCGCTTTATTATTCGAAGTTAAAATCCTTAAATTTGGTTTAATAGTGACTTTTTTCACGTTTTTCGTGTAGTTTGATATTACGTAATTATATTCATTTTTACCATAATTTTGATACTTTTTCATGTAGCCATTTTCATGTATCACGATATGTGATTTCGCCTTCAAATCTCATAATTTCGAATTATGTTGCAATTTAAGCAAGTTTTCTTGCATTTTGTTTCGTACTATAAATCATCGAATTTAGTAATATTTTGATGTTTATATCCCCCTTTTCCTTTATGTGATTTAAACAAAATATCATCGAATTAGGCAATATTTTGCTGTTTTTCCACGTTTTTGCGAATTTTTAGTTTATTGTTATTAATTCACTAAATATACGATAAAAATGATACAAACACACAATTGATTAGATAATAACCTTAAATATTTCATTTTCAATCATCTATTTGTTTCTCGTTGAAATACTAAGAAAGATATTGAAAAGGGGAGAAGTTCGTTTTTTATTGCATATATCGACGTTTCAGCCGGAATAGATTGGTTTTACGTGTACATCTTCCATCGGTAATATAAACGGAAAATCAGGAACATTTTGGTTAATTCTAATGAAAACACATTGATTTTTATCATTTGTATTGGAAACAACATTGTCATATGTCTTTTCTAGGGTCTAAATAATACGAAACCTCGCTTTATGATTCGAAGTTAAAATCCTTAAATTTGGTTTAATAGTGACTTTTTTCACGTTTTTCATGTAGTTTGATATTACGTAAATATATTCATTTTTAACAATATTTCAATACTTTTTCATGTAGTATCACGATATGTGATTTCGCCTTCAAATCTCAGAATTTCGCATAATATTGCATTTTAAGCAAGTTTTCTTGCATTTTGTTTCGTAGTATAAATCATCGAATTTTGTTATATTTTGACGTTTATCATCCCCCTTTACCTTTACGTGATATAAACAAAATATCATCGAATTAGGCAATATTTTGCTGTTTTTCCACGTTTTTTGTGAATTTCCAGTTTATTGTTATTAATTCATTAAATATACGATAAAAATGATGCAAACACGTAATTGATTAGAAATTAACCTTAAATACCTCATTTTCAATCAACTATTTGTTTCTCGTTAAAATACTGAGTATGATATTGAAAAAGGGAGAATTTCTATTTTTATTGCATATATCGACGTTTTAGCCGGATTAGAGCGGTTTTACATGTACATCTTCCGTCGGTAATATAAACGGAAAATCAGGAACATTTTAGGTAATTCTAATGAAAACACATTGATTTTTATCATTTGTGTTGAAAACAACATTGTCATATATCTTTTCTTGGATCTAAATAATACGAAACCTCGCTTTATGATTCGAAGTTAAAATCCTTAAATTTGGTTTAATAGTGACTTTTTTCACGTTTTACATGTAGTTTGATATTACGTAAATATATTCATTTTACCAATATTTCGATACTTTTTCATGTAGTATCACGATATGTGATTTGGCCTTCAAATCTCAGAATTTTGCATAATATTGCATTTTAAGCAAGTTTTCTTGCATTTTGTTTCGTAGTATAAATCATCGAATTTTGTTATATTTTGACGTTTATCATCCCCCTTTACCTTTACGTGATATAAACAAAATATCATCGAATTAGGCAATATTTTGCTGTTTTTCCACGTTTTTGTGAATTTCCAGTTTATTGTTATTAATTCATTAAATATACGATAAAAATGATGCAAACACGTAATTGATTAGAAATTAATCTTAAATACGTCATTTTCAATCAACTATTTGTTTCTCGTTAAAATACTGAGTAAGATATTAAAAAGGAGAGAAGTTCGGTTTTTATTGCCTATATCGAGGTTTCAGCTGAAATTGAACGGTTTTACGTGTACATCTTCCGTCGGTAATATAAACGGAAAATCAGGAACATTTTAGGTAATTCTAATGAAAACACATTGATTTTTATCATTTGTATTGGAAACAACATTGTCATATGTCCTTTCTTGGATCTAAATAATACGAAACCTCGCTTTATTATTCGAAGTTAAAATCCTTAAATTTGGTTTAATAGTGACTTTTTTCACGTTTTTCGTGTAGTTTGATATTACGTAATTATATTCATTTTTACCATAATTTTGATACTTTTTCATGTAGCCATTTTCATGTATCACGATATGTGATTTCGCCTTCAAATCTCATAATTTCGAATTATGTTGCAATTTAAGCAAGTTTTCTTGCATTTTGTTTCGTACTATAAATCATCGAATTTAGTAATATTTTGATGTTTATATCCCCCTTTTCCTTTATGTGATTTAAACAAAATATCATCGAATTAGGCAATATTTTGCTGTTTTTCCACGTTTTGCGAATTTATAGTTTATTGTTATTAATTCACTAAATATACGATAAAAATGATACAAACACACAATTGATTAGATAATAACCTTAAATATTTCATTTTCAATCATCTATTTGTTTCTCGTTGAAATACTAAGAAAGATATTGAAAAGGGGAGAAGTTCGTTTTTTATTGCATATATCGACGTTTCAGCCGGAATAGATTGGTTTTTACGTGTACATCTTCCATCGGTAATATAAACGGAAAATCAGGAACATTTTGGTTAATTCTAATGAAAACACATTGATTTTTATCATTTGTATTGGAAACAACATTGTCATATGTCTTTTCTAGGGTCTAAATAATACGAAACCTCGCTTTATGATTCGAAGTTAAAATCCTTAAATTTGGTTTAATAGTGACTTTTTTCACGTTTTTCATGTAGTTTGATATTACGTAAATATATTCATTTTTAACAATATTTCAATACTTTTTCATGTAGTATCACGATATGTGATTTCGCCTTCAAATCTCAGAATTTCGCATAATATTGCATTTTAAGCAAGTTTTCTTGCATTTTGTTTCGTAGTATAAATCATCGAATTTTGTTATATTTTGACGTTTATCATCCCCCTTTACCTTTACGTGATATAAACAAAATATCATCGAATTAGGCAATATTTTGCTGTTTTTCCACGTTTTTGTGAATTTCCAGTTTATTGTTATTAATTCATTAAATATACGATAAAAATGATGCAAACACGTAATTGATTAGAAATTAACCTTAAATACCTCATTTTCAATCAACTATTTGTTTCTCGTTAAAATACTGAGTATGATATTGAAAAGGGGAGAATTTCTATTTTTATTGCATATATCGACGTTTTAGCCGGATTAGAGCGGTTTTACATGTACATCTTCCGTCGGTAATATAAACTGAAAATCAGGAACATTGTAGGTAATTCTAATGAAAACACATTGATTTTTATCATTTGTGTTGGAAACAACATTGTCATATGTCTTTTCTTGGATCTAAATAATACGAAACCTCGCTTTATGATTCGAAGTTAAAATCCTTAAATTTGGTTTAATAGTGACTTTTTTCACGTTTTACATGTAGTTTGATATTACGTAAATATATTCATTTTACCAATATTTCGATACTTTTTCATGTAGTATCACGATATGTGATTTGGCCTTCAAATCTCAGAATTTTGCATAATATTGCATTTTAAGCAAGTTTTCTTGCATTTTGTTTCGTAGTTAAATCATCGAATTTTGTTATATTTTGACGTTTATCATCCCCCTTTACCTTTACGTGATATAAACAAAATATCATCGAATTAGGCAATATTTTGCTGTTTTTCCACGTTTTTGTGAATTTCCAGTTTATTGTTATTAATTCATTAAATATACAATAAAAATGATGCAAACACGTAATTGATTAGAAATTAATCTTAAATACATCATTTTCAATCAACTATTTGTTTCTCGTTAAAATACTGAGTAAGATATTGAAAAGGAGAGAAGTTCGGTTTTTATTGCCTATATCGAGGTTTCAGCTGGAATTGAACGGTTTTACGTGTACATCTTCCGTCGGTAATATAAACGGAAAATCAGGAACATTTTAGGTAATTCTGATGAAAACACATTGATTTTTATCATTTGTATTGGAAACAACATTGTCATATGTCCTTTCTTGGATCTAAATAATACGAAACCTCGCTTTATTATTCGAAGTTAAAATCCTTAAATTTGGTTTAATAGTGACTTTTTTCACGTTTTTCGTGTAGTTTGATATTACGTAATTATATTCATTTTTACCATAATTTTGATACTTTTTCATGTAGCCATTTTCATGTATCACGATATGTGATTTCGCCTTCAAATCTCAGAATTTCGAATTATGTTGCAATTTAAGCAAGTTTTCTTGCATTTTGTTTCGTACTATAAATCATCGAATTTAGTAATATTTTAATGTTTATATCCCCCTTTTCCTTTATGTGATTTAAACAAAATATCATCGAATTAGGCAATATTTTGCTGTTTTTCCACGTTTTTGCGAATTTATAGTTTATTGTTATTAATTCACTAAATATACGATAAAAATGATACAAACACACAATTGATTAGATAATAACCTTAAATACTTCATTTTCAATCATCTATTTGTTTCTCGTTGAAATACTAAGAAAGATATTGAAAAGGGGAGAAGTTCGTTTTTTATTGCATATATCGACGTTTCAGCCGGAATAGATTGGTTTTACGTGTACATCTTCCATCGGTAATATAAACGGAAAATCAGGAACATTTTGGTTAATTCTAATGAAAACACATTGATTTTTATCATTTGTATTGGAAACAACATTGTCATATGTCTTTTCTAGGGTCTAAATAATACGAAACCTCGCTTTATGATTCGAAGTTAAAATCCTTAAATTTGGTTTAATAGTGACTTTTTTCACGTTTTTCATGTAGTTTGATATTACGTAAATATATTCATTTTTAACAATATTTCAATACTTTTTCATGTAGTATCACGATATGTGATTTCGCCTTCAAATCTCAGAATTTCGCATAATATTGCATTTTAAGCAAGTTTTCTTGCATTTTGTTTCGTAGTATAAATCATCGAATTTTGTTATATTTTGACGTTTATCATCCCCCTTTACCTTTACGTGATATAAACAAAATATCATCGAATTAGGCAATATTTTGCTGTTTTTCCACGTTTTTGTGAATTTCCAGTTTATTGTTATTAATTCATTAAATATACGATAAAAATGATGCAAACACGTAATTGATTAGAAATTAACCTTAAATACCTCATTTTCAATCAACTATTTGTTTCTCGTTAAAATACTGAGTATGATATTGAAAAAGGGAGAATTTCTATTTTTATTGCATATATCGACGTTTTAGCCGGATTAGAGCGGTTTTACATGTACATCTTCCGTCGGTAATATAAACGGAAAATCAGGAACATTTTAGGTAATTCTAATGAAAACACATTGATTTTTATCATTTGTGTTGAAAACAACATTGTCATATATCTTTTCTTGGATCTAAATAATACGAAACCTCGCTTTATGATTCGAAGTTAAAATCCTTAAATTTGGTTTAATAGTGACTTTTTTCACGTTTTACATGTAGTTTGATATTACGTAAATATATTCATTTTACCAATATTTCGATACTTTTTCATGTAGTATCACGATATGTGATTTGGCCTTCAAATCTCAGAATTTTGCATAATATTGCATTTTAAGCAAGTTTTCTTGCATTTTGTTTCGTAGTATAAATCATCGAATTTTGTTATATTTTGACGTTTATCATCCCCCTTTACCTTTACGTGATATAAACAAAATATCATCGAATTAGGCAATATTTTGCTGTTTTTCCACGTTTTTGTGAATTTCCAGTTTATTGTTATTAATTCATTAAATATACGATAAAAATGATGCAAACACGTAATTGATTAGAAATTAATCTTAAATACGTCATTTTCAATCAACTATTTGTTTCTCGTTAAAATACTGAGTAAGATATTAAAAGGAGAGAAGTTCGGTTTTTATTGCCTATATCGAGGTTTCAGCTGAAATTGAACGGTTTTACGTGTACATCTTCCGTCGGTAATATAAACGGAAAATCAGGAACATTTTAGGTAATTCTAATGAAAACACATTGATTTTTATCATTTGTATTGGAAACAACATTGTCATATGTCCTTTCTTGGATCTAAATAATACGAAACCTCGCTTTATTATTCGAAGTTAAAATCCTTAAATTTGGTTTAATAGTGACTTTTTTCACGTTTTTCGTGTAGTTTGATATTACGTAATTATATTCATTTTTACCATAATTTTGATACTTTTTCATGTAGCCATTTTCATGTATCACGATATGTGATTTCGCCTTCAAATCTCATAATTTCGAATTATGTTGCAATTTAAGCAAGTTTTCTTGCATTTTGTTTCGTACTATAAATCATCGAATTTAGTAATATTTTGATGTTTATATCCCCCTTTTCCTTTATGTGATTTAAACAAAATATCATCGAATTAGGCAATATTTTGCTGTTTTTCCACGTTTTTGCGAATTTATAGTTTATTGTTATTAATTCACTAAATATACGATAAAAATGATACAAACACACAATTGATTAGATAATAACCTTAAATATTTCATTTTCAATCATCTATTTGTTTCTCGTTGAAATACTAAGAAAGATATTGAAAAGGGGAGAAGTTCGTTTTTTATTGCATATATCGACGTTTCAGCCGGAATAGATTGGTTTTACGTGTACATCTTCCATCGGTAATATAAACGGAAAATCAGGAACATTTTGGTTAATTCTAATGAAAACACATTGATTTTTATCATTTGTATTGGAAACAACATTGTCATATGTCTTTTCTAGGGTCTAAATAATACGAAACCTCGCTTTATGATTCGAAGGTAAAATCCTTAAATTTGGTTTAATAGTGACTTTTTTCACGTTTTTCATGTAGTTTGATATTACGTAAATATATTCATTTTTAACAATATTTCAATACTTTTTCATGTAGTATCACGATATGTGATTTCGCCTTCAAATCTCAGAATTTCGCATAATATTGCATTTTAAGCAAGTTTTCTTGCATTTTGTTTCGTAGTATAAATCATCGAATTTTGTTATATTTTGACGTTTATCATCCCCCTTTACCTTTACGTGATATAAACAAAATATCATCGAATTAGGCAATATTTTGCTGTTTTTCCACGTTTTTGTGAATTTCCAGTTTATTGTTATTAATTCATTAAATATACGATAAAAATGATGCAAACACGTAATTGATTAGAAATTAACCTTAAATACCTCATTTTCAATCAACTATTTGTTTCTCGTTAAAATACTGAGTATGATATTGAAAAGGGGAGAATTTCTATTTTTATTGCATATATCGACGTTTTAGCCGGATTAGAGCGGTTTTACATGTACATCTTCCGTCGGTAATATAAACTGAAAATCAGGAACATTGTAGGTAATTCTAATGAAAACACATTGATTTTTATCATTTGTGTTGGAAACAACATTGTCATATGTCTTTTCTTGGATCTAAATAATACGAAACCTCGCTTTATGATTCGAAGTTAAAATCCTTAAATTTGGTTTAATAGTGACTTTTTTCACGTTTTACATGTAGTTTGATATTACGTAAATATATTCATTTTACCAATATTTCGATACTTTTTCATGTAGTATCACGATATGTGATTTGGCCTTCAAATCTCAGAATTTTGCATAATATTGCATTTTAAGCAAGTTTTCTTGCATTTTGTTTCGTAGTTAAATCATCGAATTTTGTTATATTTTGACGTTTATCATCCCCCTTTACCTTTACGTGATATAAACAAAATATCATCGAATTAGGCAATATTTTGCTGTTTTTACACGTTTTTGTGAATTTCCAGTTTATTGTTATTAATTCATTAAATATACGATAAAAATGATGCAAACACGTAATTGATTAGAAATTAATCTTAAATACATCATTTTCAATCAACTATTTGTTTCTCGTTAAAATACTGAGTAAGATATTGAAAAGGAGAGAAGTTCGGTTTTTATTGCCTATATCGAGGTTTCAGCTGGAATTGAACGGTTTTACGTGTACATCTTCCGTCGGTAATATAAACGGAAAATCAGGAACATTTTAGGTAATTCTGATGAAAACACATTGATTTTTATCATTTGTATTGGAAACAACATTGTCATATGTCCTTTCTTGGATCTAAATAATACGAAACCTCGCTTTATTATTCGAAGTTAAAATCCTTAAATTTGGTTTAATAGTGACTTTTTTCACGTTTTTCGTGTAGTTTGATATTACGTAATTATATTCATTTTTACCATAATTTTGATACTTTTTCATGTAGCCATTTTCATGTATCACGATATGTGATTTCGCCTTCAAATCTCAGAATTTCGAATTATGTTGCAATTTAAGCAAGTTTTCTTGCATTTTGTTTCGTACTATAAATCATCGAATTTAGTAATATTTTAATGTTTATATCCCCCTTTTCCTTTATGTGATTTAAACAAAATATCATCGAATTAGGCAATATTTTGCTGTTTTTCCACGTTTTTGCGAATTTATAGTTTATTGTTATTAATTCACTAAATATACGATAAAAATGATACAAACACACAATTGATTAGATAATAACCTTAAATACTTCATTTTCAATCATCTATTTGTTTCTCGTTGAAATACTAAGAAAGATATTGAAAAGGGGAGAAGTTCGTTTTTTATTGCATATATCGACGTTTCAGCCGGAATAGATTGGTTTTACGTGTACATCTTCCATCGGTAATATAAACGGAAAATCAGGAACATTTTGGTTAATTCTAATGAAAACACATTGATTTTTATCATTTGTATTGGAAACAACATTGTCATATGTCTTTTCTAGGGTCTAAATAATACGAAACCTCGCTTTATGATTCGAAGTTAAAATCCTTAAATTTGGTTTAATAGTGACTTTTTTCACGTTTTTCATGTAGTTTGATATTACGTAAATATATTCATTTTTAACAATATTTCAATACTTTTTCATGTAGTATCACGATATGTGATTTCGCCTTCAAATCTCAGAATTTCGCATAATATTGCATTTTAAGCAAGTTTTCTTGCATTTTGTTTCGTAGTATAAATCATCGAATTTTGTTATATTTTGACGTTTATCATCCCCCTTTACCTTTACGTGATATAAACAAAATATCATCGAATTAGGCAATATTTTGCTGTTTTTCCACGTTTTTGTGAATTTCCAGTTTATTGTTATTAATTCATTAAATATACGATAAAAATGATGCAAACACGTAATTGATTAGAAATTAACCTTAAATACCTCATTTTCAATCAACTATTTGTTTCTCGTTAAAATACTGAGTATGATATTGAAAAAGGGAGAATTTCTATTTTTATTGCATATATCGACGTTTTAGCCGGATTAGAGCGGTTTTACATGTACATCTTCCGTCGGTAATATAAACGGAAAATCAGGAACATTTTAGGTAATTCCAATGAAAACACATTGATTTTTATCATTTGTGTTGAAAACAACATTGTCATATATCTTTTCTTGGATCTAAATAATACGAAACCTCGCTTTATGATTCGAAGTTAAAATCCTTAAATTTGGTTTAATAGTGACTTTTTTCACGTTTTACATGTAGTTTGATATTACGTAAATATATTCATTTTACCAATATTTCGATACTTTTTCATGTAGTATCACGATATGTGATTTGGCCTTCAAATCTCAGAATTTTCATAATATTGCATTTTAAGCAAGTTTTCTTGCATTTTGTTTCGTAGTATAAATCATCGAATTTTGTTATATTTTGACGTTTATCATCCCCCTTTACCTTTACGTGATATAAACAAAATATCATCGAATTAGGCAATATTTTGCTGTTTTTCCACGTTTTTGTGAATTTCCAGTTTATTGTTATTAATTCATTAAATATACGATAAAAATGATGCAAACACGTAATTGATTAGAAATTAATCTTAAATACGTCATTTTCAATCAACTATTTGTTTCTCGTTAAAATACTGAGTAAGATATTGAAAAGGAGAGAAGTTCGGTTTTTATTGCCTATATCGAGGTTTCAGCTGAAATTGAACGGTTTTACGTGTACATCTTCCGTCGGTAATATAAACGGAAAATCAGGAACATTTTAGGTAATTCTAATGAAAACACATTGATTTTTATCATTTGTATTGGAAACAACATTGTCATATGTCCTTTCTTGGATCTAAATAATACGAAACCTCGCTTTATTATTCGAAGTTAAAATCCTTAAATTTGGTTTAATAGTGACTCTTTTCACGTTTTTCGTGTAGTTTGATATTACGTAATTATATTCATTTTTACCATAATTTTGATACTTTTTCATGTAGCCATTTTCATGTATCACGATATGTGATTTCGCCTTCAAATCTCATAATTTCGAATTATGTTGCAATTTAAGCAAGTTTTCTTGCATTTTGTTTCGTACTATAAATCATCGAATTTAGTAATATTTTGATGTTTATATCCCCCTTTTCCTTTATGTGATTTAAACAAAATATCATCGAATTAGGCAATATTTTGCTGTTTTTCCACGTTTTTGCGAATTTATAGTTTATTGTTATTAATTCACTAAATATACGATAAAAATGATACAAACACACAATTGATTAGATAATAACCTTAAATATTTCATTTTCAATCATCTATTTGTTTCTCGTTGAAATACTAAGAAAGATATTGAAAAGGGGAGAACTTCGTTTTTTATTGCATATATCGACGTTTCAGCCGGAATAGATTGGTTTTACGTGTACATCTTCCATCGGTAATATAAACGGAAAATCAGGAACATTTTGGTTAATTCTAATGAAAACACATTGATTTTTATCATTTGTATTGGAAACAACATTGTCATATGTCTTTTCTAGGGTCTAAATAATACGAAACCTCGCTTTATGATTCGAAGTTAAAATCCTTAAATTTGGTTTAATAGTGACTTTTTTCACGTTTTTCATGTAGTTTGATATTACGTAAATATATTCATTTTTAACAATATTTCAATACTTTTTCATGTAGTATCACGATATGTGATTTCGCCTTCAAATCTCAGAATTTCGCATAATATTGCATTTTAAGCAAGTTTTCTTGCATTTTGTTTCGTAGTATAAATCATCGAATTTTGTTATATTTTGACGTTTATCATCCCCCTTTACCTTTACGTGATATAAACAAAATATCATCGAATTAGGCAATATTTTGCTGTTTTTCCACGTTTTTGTGAATTTCCAGTTTATTGTTATTAATTCATTAAATATACGATAAAAATGATGCAAACACGTAATTGATTAGAAATTAACCTTAAATACCTCATTTTCAATCAACTATTTGTTTCTCGTTAAAATACTGAGTATGATATTGAAAAGGGGAGAATTTCTATTTTTATTGCATATATCGACGTTTTAGCCGGATTAGAGCGGTTTTACATGTACATCTTCCGTCGGTAATATAAACGGAAAATCAGGAACATTGTAGGTAATTCTAATGAAAACACATTGATTTTTATCATTTGTGTTGGAAACAACATTGTCATATGTCTTTTCTTGGATCTAAATAATACGAAACCTCGCTTTATGATTCGAAGTTAAAATCCTTAAATTTGGTTTAATAGTGACTTTTTTCACGTTTTACATGTAGTTTGATATTACGTAAATATATTCATTTTACCAATATTTCGATACTTTTTCATGTAGTATCACGATATGTGATTTGGCCTTCAAATCTCAGAATTTTGCATAATATTGCATTTTAAGCAAGTTTTCTTGCATTTTGTTTCGTAGTTAAATCATCGAATTTTGTTATATTTTGACGTTTATCATCCCCCTTTACCTTTACGTGATATAAACAAAATATCATCGAATTAGGCAATATTTTGCTGTTTTTCCACGTTTTTGTGAATTTCCAGTTTATTGTTATTAATTCATTAAATATACGATAAAAATGATGCAAACACGTAATTGATTAGAAATTAATCTTAAATACATCATTTTCAATCAACTATTTGTTTCTCGTTAAAATACTGAGTAAGATATTGAAAAGGAGAGAAGTTCGGTTTTTATTGCCTATATCGAGGTTTCAGCTGGAATTGAACGGTTTTACGTGTACATCTTCCGTCGGTAATATAAACGGAAAATCAGGAACATTTTAGGTAATTCTGATGAAAACACATTGATTTTTATCATTTGTATTGGAAACAACATTGTCATATGTCCTTTCTTGGATCTAAATAATACGAAACCTCGCTTTATTATTCGAATTTAAAATCCTTAAATTTGGTTTAATAGTGACTTTTTTCACGTTTTTCGTGTAGTTTGATATTACGTAATTATATTCATTTTTACCATAATTTTGATACTTTTTCATGTAGCCATTTTCATGTATCACGATATGTGATTTCGCCTTCAAATCTCAGAATTTCGAATTATGTTGCAATTTAAGCAAGTTTTCTTGCATTTTGTTTCGTACTATAAATCATCGAATTTAGTAATATTTTAATGTTTATATCCCCCTTTTCCTTTATGTGATTTAAACAAAATATCATCGAATTAGGCAATATTTTGCTGTTTTTCCACGTTTTTGCGAATTTATAGTTTATTGTTATTAATTCACTAAATATACGATAAAAATGATACAAACACACAATTGATTAGATAATAACCTTAAATACTTCATTTTCAATCATCTATTTGTTTCTCGTTGAAATACTAAGAAAGATATTGAAAAGGGGAGAAGTTCGTTTTTTATTGCATATATCGACGTTTCAGCCGGAATAGATTGGTTTTACGTGTACATCTTCCATCGGTAATATAAACGGAAAATCAGGAACATTTTGGTTAATTCTAATGAAAACACATTGATTTTTATCATTTGTATTGGAAACAACATTGTCATATGTCTTTTCTAGGGTCTAAATAATACGAAACCTCGCTTTATGATTCGAAGTTAAAATCCTTAAATTTGGTTTAATAGTGACTTTTTTCACGTTTTTCATGTAGTTTGATATTACGTAAATATATTCATTTTTAACAATATTTCAATACTTTTTCATGTAGTATCACGATATGTGATTTCGCCTTCAAATCTCAGAATTTTGCATAATATTGCATTTTAAGCAAGTTTTCTTGCATTTTGTTTCGTAGTATAAATCATCGAATTTTGTTATATTTTGACTTTTATCATCCCCCTTTACCTTTACGTGATATAAAAAAAATATCATCGAATTAGGCAATATTTTGCTGTTTTTCCACGTTTTTGTGAATTTCCAGTTTATTGTTATTAATTCATTAAATATACGATAAAAATGATGCAAACACGTAATTGATTAGAAATTAACCTTAAATACCTCATTTTCAATCACCTATTTGTTTCTCGTTAAAATACTGAGTATGATATTGAAAAGGGGAGAATTTCTATTTTTATTGCATATATCGACGTTTTAGCCGGATTAGAGCGGTTTTACATGTACATCTTCCGTCCGTAATATAAACAGAAAATCAGGAACATTTTAGGTAATTCTAATGAAAACACATTGATTTTTATCATTTGTATTGGTAACAACATTGTCATATGTCTTTTCTTGGATCTGAATAATACGAAACCTCGCTTTAGGATTCGAAGTTAAAATCCTTAAATTTGGTTTAATAGTGACTTTTTTAACGTTTTTCATGTTGTTTGATATTACGTAAATATTTTCATTTTTACCAAAATTTCGATACTTTTTCACGTAGTATCACGATATGTGATCTCGCCTTCAAATCACAGAATTTCGCATAATATTGCATTTTAAAAAAGTTTTCTTGCATTTTGTTTCGTACTATAAACCATCGAATTTAGTAATATTTTGACGTTTATCATCCCCCTTTTTCTTTACGTGATATAAACAAAATATCATCGAATTAGGCAATATTTTGATGTTTTTCCACGTTTTTGTGAATTTCCAGTTTATTGTTATTAATTTATTAAATATACGATAAAAATGATGCAAACACGTAATTGGTTAAATAATAAACTTAAATACTTCATCTTCAATCATCTATTTGTTTCTCGTTGAAATACTGAGTAAGATATTGAAAAGGGGAGAAATTCGTTTTTTATTGCATATATCGACGTTTCAGCTGGAATTGTGCGGTTTTACGTGTACATCTTCTATCGGTAATATAAACGAAAAATCAGGAACATTTTAGTTAATTCTAATGAAAACACATTGATTTTTATCATTTGTATTGGAAACAACATTGTCATATGTCTTTTCTTGGATCTAAATAATACGAAACCTCGGTCTATGATTCGAAGTTAAAATCCTCAAATTTGGAATAATATTGACCTTTTTCATGTAGTTTGTAATTACGTAAATATATTCATTTTTACCAACATTTCGATACTAATTCATGTAGTGTCAGGATATGTGATTTGGCCCTCATATCTCAAATTTTCGCGGAATATTGCATTTAAGCAAGTTTTCTTGTATTTTGTTTCGTACTAAACATCATCGAATTTAGCAATATTTTGACGTTTATCATCCCCCTTTTCCTTTATGTGATTTAAACAAAATATCATCGAATTAGGCAATATTTTGCCGCTTTTCCACGTTTTTGTGAATTTTCAGTTTATTGGTATTAATTCAAAATATATACGATAAAAATGATGCAAACACGTAATTAAATAATAAACTTAAATACTTCAACTTCAATCATCTTTTTGTTTCTCGTTGAAATACTAAGTAAGATATTGAAAAGGGGAGAAATTCGGTTTTTATTGCATATATCGACGTTTCAGCTGGAATTGTGCGGTTTAAGTGACCATCTTCTTTCGGTAATATAAACGGAAAATCAGGACCATTTTAGTTAATTCTAATGAAAACACATTGAATTTTATCATTTGTATTGGAAACAACATTGTCATATGTCTTTTCTTGGATCTAAATAATACGAAACCTCGCTCTACGATTCGAAGTTAAAATCCTCAAATTTGGAATAATATTGACTTTTTTCACGTTTTTCATGTAGTTTGATATTACGTAAATATATTAATTTTTTACCAATATTTCGAAACTATTTCATGTAGTATCACTAGATGTGATTTGGCCTTCATATCTCAGATTTTCGCATAATATTGCATTTTAAGCAAGTTTTCTTGCATTTTGTTTCGTACTAAACATCATCGAATTTAGCAATATTTTGACGTTTATCATCCCCTTTTCCTTTATGTGATTTAAACAAAATATCATCGAATTAGGCAATATTTTGCCGTTTTTCATCGGTTTTGTGAATTTTCAGTTTATTGTTATTAATACATTAAATATACGATAAAAATGATGCAAACACGTAATTGATTAGAAATTTATCTTAAATACCTCATTTTCAATCAACTATTTGTTTCTCGTTAAAATACTGAGTACGATATTGAAAAGGGGAGAAGTTCGGTTTTTATTGCATATATCGACGTTTCAACCGGAATTGTGCGGTTTTACGTGTACATTTTCCATCGGCAATATAAACGGAAAATCAGGAACATTTTAGTTCATTCTAATGAAAACACATTGATTTTTATCATTTGTATTGGAAACAACATTGTCATATGTCTTTTCTTGGATCTGAATAATACGAAACCTCGCTCTATGATTCGAAGTTAAAATCCTTAAATTTGGTTTAATAGTGACTTTTTTTACGTTTTTCATGTTGTTTGATATTACGTAAATATTTTAATTTTTACCAAAATTTCGATACTTTTTCCTGTAGTATCACGATATGTGATTTCGCCTTCAAATCACAGAATTTCGCATAATATTGCATTTTAAGAAAGTTTTCTTGCATTAGAATTAACTAAAATGTTCCTGATTTTTCGTTTATATTGCCGGTGGAAGATGTACACGTAAAACCGCTCTATTCCGGCTGAAACGTCGATATATGGAATAAAAACCGAGCTTCTCCCCTTTTCAATATCTTACTCAGTATTTAAACGAGAAACAAAAAGATGATTGAAAATGAAGTATTTAAGGTTATTATCTAATCAATTATGTGTTTGTATCATTTTTATCGTATATATAATGAATTAATAACAATAAACTGGAAATTCACAAAAACGTGGAAAAACAGCAAAATATTGCCTAATTCAATGATATTTTGTTTAAATCACATAAAGGAAAAGGGAGATGATAAACTTCAAAATATTACTAAATTCGATGATTTATTGTACGAAACAAAATGCAAGAAAACTTGCTTAAAATGCAATAT
Source organism: Procambarus clarkii (assembly GCF_040958095.1). Classification (NCBI taxonomy): domain Eukaryota; kingdom Metazoa; phylum Arthropoda; class Malacostraca; order Decapoda; family Cambaridae; genus Procambarus; species Procambarus clarkii. The sequence continues at coordinate 1,741,357 of NC_091165.1, read as the reverse complement.
TATGCGAAATTCTGAGATTTGAAGGCCAAATCACATATCGTGATACTACATGAAAAAGTATCGAAATATTGGTAAAATGAATATATTTACGTAATATCAAACTACATGTAAAACGTGAAAAAAGTCACTAATAAACCAAATTTAAGGATTTTAACTTCGAATCATAAAGCGAGGTTTCGTATTATTTAGATCCAAGAAAAGACATATGACAATGTTGTTTCCAATACAAATGATAAATATCAATGTGTTTTCATTAGAATTACCTAAAATGTTCCTGATTTTCCGTTTATATTACCAACGGAAGATGAACATGTAAAACCGCTCTAATCCGGCTAAAACGTCGATATATGCAATAAAAATAGAAATTCTCCCCTTTTCAATATCATACTCAGTATTTCAACGAGAAACAAATAGTTGATTGAAAATGAGGTATTTAAGGTTAATTTCTAATCAATTACGTGTTTGCATCATTTTTATCGTATACTTAATGAAATAATAACAATAAACTTGAAATTCACAAAAACGTGGAAAAACAGCAAAATATTGCCTAATTCGATGATTTTTTTTTTATATAACATAAAGGAAAAGGGGGATGATCAACGTCAAAATATTACTAAATTCGATGATTTATAGTACGAAACAAAATGCAAGAAAACTTGCTTAAAAAGCAATATTATGCGAAATTCTGAGATTTGAAGGCGAAATCATATATCGTGATACTACATGAAAAAGTATCGAAATATTGGTAAAAATGAATATATTTACGTAATATCAAACTATATGAAAACCGTGAAAAAGTCACTATTATTCAAAATTTGTGGATTTTATCTTCGAATCATAAAGCGAGGTTTCATATAATTTAGACCCTAGAAAAGACATATGACAATGTTGTTTCCAATACAAATGATAAAAATCAATGTGTTTTCATTAGAACTAACCAAAATGTTCCTGATTTTCCGTTTATATTACCGATGGAAGATGTACACGTAAAACCAATCTATTCCGGCTGAAACTCCGATATATGCAATAAAAAACGAACTTCTCCCCTTTTCAATATCTTTCTTAGTATTTACACGAGAAACAAATAGATGATTGAAAATGAAGTATTTAAGGTTATTATCTAATCAATTATGTTTTTGTATCATTTTTATCGTATATTTAATGAATTAATAACAATACACTGGAAATTCACAAAAACGTGGAAAAACAGCAAAATATTGCCAAATTCGATGATGTTTTGTTTATATCATGTAAAGGTAAAGGGGGATGATAAACGTCAAAATAAAACAAAATTCGATGATTTATACTACGAAACAAAATGCATGAAAACTTGCTTAAAATGCAATATTATGCGAAATTCTGAGATTTGAAGGCGAAATCACATATCGTGATACTACATGAAAAAGTATTGAAATATTGTTAAAAATGAATATATTTACGTAATATCAAACTACACGAAAAACGTGAAAAAAGTCACTATTAAACCAAATTTAAGGATTTTAACTTCGAATCATAAAGCGAGGTTTCGCATTAGTTAGATCCAAGAAAAGACATATGACAATGTTGTTTCCAATACAAATGATAAAAATCATTGTATTTTCATTAGAATTAACTAAAACGTTCTTGATTTTTCGTTTATATTACCGATGGAAGATGTACACGTAAAACCGCTCTATTCCGGCTGAAACGTCGATATATGCAATAAAAACCGAACTTCTCCCCCTTTTCAATATCTTACTCAGTATTTCAACGAGAAACAAATAGATGATTGAAGATGAAGTATTTAAGTTTATTATTCAATCAATTACGTGTTTGCATCATTTTTGAGCCTCTGCAACACTCTCTTGAGATTCTGCATCACTCTCTTCAGCCTCTTCATCCCTCTCCTGATCCTCTGCATCCCTCTCTTAAGCCTCTGCATCACTCTCTTGAGCCTCTGCATAACTCTCTTGAGCCTCTGCATCACTCTCTTGAGCCTCTGCATCACTCTCTTAAGCCTCTGCAACACTCTCTTCAGCCTCTACATCACTCCCTTAAGCCTCTGCATCCCTCCCTTGATCATCTGCATCACTCTCGTAACCCTCCGCATCACTCTCTTGAGCCCCTGCATAACTCTTTTGACCCTCTGCATCACTCTCTAGAGCCTCTGCATCCCTCTCTTGAGCCTCTGCAACACTCTCTTCCGCCTCTGCACCACTTTCTTAAGCCTCTGAATCCCTCTCTTGGGGCCTCTGCATCACTCTTTCGAGCCTCTGCATCACTCTTTCGAGCCTCTGCATCACTCTCTTGATCCTCTGCATCACTCTTTTGAGCCTCTGCATCACTCTCTTGAGCCTCTACAGCACTCTCTAGATCCTCTGCATCACCCTCTTGATCCTCTGCATCATTCTCTTGAGCCTCTGCATCGCTCTTTTAAGCCTCTACATCATTCTTTTGAGCCTCTGCATTACTCTCTTGAGCCTCCGCATCACTGTCTAAAACCTCTGCATCACTCTCTATTAAGCCTCTACATCACTCTCTTAAGCCTCTGCATCACTCTATTGAGCTTCTGCATCATTCTCTTGATCTTCTGCATCACTCTCTTGAGCCTCTGCATCATTCTCTTGAGCCTCTGCATCCCTCTCCTAAACCTCTACATCATTCTCTTGTGCCTCTGCATCACTCACTTTAGCCTCTGCATCCCTCTCTTCAGCCTCTGCATTATTCTCGTGATCCACTGCATCACTCTATTGAGCTTCTGCATCCCTCTCTTGAGCCTCTGCATCACTCTCAAGTGCCTCTGCATCTTTCTCTTGTGCCTCTGCATCACTCACTTTAGCCTCTGCATTCCTCACTTGAGCCTCTGCATCACTCTCGTGATCCTCTGCATCACTCTTTTGAGCCTCTGCATCATTCTTTTGAGCCTCTGCATCCCTCTTTTAAGCCTCTGCATCTCACTCTTAAGCCTCTGAATCACTCCCTTGAGCCTCTCCATCCCACTCTTGAGCCTCTGCATCACACTCTTAACCCTCTGCATCACTCTCTTAAGCCTCCTAATCTCTCTCTTGATCCTCTGCATCCCTCTCTTGAGCCTCTGCTTAACTCTCTTGAGCCTCTACATCACTCTCTTGAGCCTCTGCATCCCTCTCTTAAGCCTCTGCAACACTCTCTTCAGCCTCTGCATCATTCCCTTAAGCCTCTGCATCCTTCTCTTGATCATCTGCATCTCTCTCGTAAGCCTCCGCATCACTCTCTTGAGCCTCTGCATAACTCTCTTGAGTCTCTGCATCACTCTCTAGAGCCTCTGCATCCCTCTCTTGAGCCTCTGCAACACTCTCTTCCGCCTCTGCATCACTCTCTTAAGCCTCTGAATCCCTCTCTTGAGGCCACTGCATCACTCTTCCGAGCCTCAGCATCACTCTCTTGATCCTCTGCATCACTCTCTTGAGCCTCTGCATCACTCTCTTGAGCCTCTGCATCACTCTCTTGATCCTCTGCATCACTCTCTTGGGCCACTGCATCCCTCTCTTGAGCCTCCACATCTCTCTTTTAAACCTCTGCATCACTCTGTTAAGCCTCTGCATCACTCTCTCAAGCCTCTGAACCATTCTCTTGAGCCTCTGCATAACTCTCTTGAGCCCCTGCATCCCACTCTCAACTCTCTGCATCACTCTCTTGAGCCTCTGCATCACCCTCTTAAGCCTCTGCATTACTCTCTTGAGCCTCTGCATCCCTCTCCTAAGCGTCTGGCTCACTCTCTTAAGCCTCTGCATCACTCTCGTGAGCCTCTGCATCCCTCGCTTGAGCCTCTGCATCAATCTTTTCATCCTCTTCATCCCTCTCTTGAGCCTCTGCAACACTCCCTTCAGCCTCTGCATCACTCTAGTAAGCCTCTGAATCAATCTCTCGATCCTCTGCATCAATCTCTTGAGCCTCTGCATCACTCTCTTGATCCTCTGCGTCACTCTCTAGAGCCTCTGCATCACTCTCTTCAGCCTCTGCATCACTCTCTTAAGCCTCTGCTTCCCTCTCTTGATCCTCTGCATCAGTCTCATGAGCCTCTGCATCTTTCTCTTAAGCCTCTGCATCACTCTCGTAAGCCTCTGAATCACTCTCTTGAGCCTCTGCATTACTCTTTTGAGCCCCTGCATCCCTCTCCTGAGCCTCTGCATCACTCTCTTGAGCCTCTGCAAAACCCTTTTAAGCCTCTGCATCCCTCTCTTGAGCCTCTGCATCACTCTCTTCAGCCTCTGCATCCCTCTCTTGATCCTCTGCATCACTCTCTTGAGATTCTGCATCACTTTCTTGAGTCTCTACATCCCTCTCTTGAGCCTCTGCATCCCTCTCTTAAGCCTCTGCATCACTCTCTTGAGCCTCTGCTTAACTCTCTTGAGCCTCTACATCACTCTCTTGAGCCTCTGCATCCCTCTCTTAAGCCTCTGCAACACTCTCTTCAGCCTCTGCATCATTCCCTTAAGCCTCTGCATCCTTCTCTTGATCATCTGCATCTCTCTCGTAAGCCTCCGCATCACTCTCTTGAGCCTCTGCATAACTCTCTTGAGTCTCTGCATCACTCTCTAGAGCCTCTGCATCACTCTCTTCAGCCTCTGCATCACTCTCTTAAGCCTCTGCTTCCCTCTCTTGATCCTCTGCATCAGTCTCATGAGCCTCTGCATCACTCTCTTAAGCCTCTGCATCACTCTCGTAAGCCTCTGAATCACTCTCTTGAGCCTCTGCATTACTCTCTTGAACCCCTGCATCCCTCTCCTGAGCCTCTGCATCACTCTCTTGAGCCTCTGGAAAACCCTTTTAAGCCTCTGCATCCCTCTTTTGAGCCTCTGCATCACTTTCTTAAGCCTCTCTCCTGAGCCTCTGCATCACTCTCTTAAGCCTCTGCATCACTTTCGTAAGCCTCTGAATCACTCTCTTGAGCCTCTGCATCCTTCTCTTGAGCCTCTGCATCACTCTCTTCAGCCTCTGCATCCCTCTCGTGATCCTCTGCATCACTCTCTTGAGATTCTGCATCACTCTCTTGAGCCTCTACATCCCTCTCTTGAGCCTCTGCATCCCTCTCTTAAGCCTCTGCATCACTCTCTTGAGCCTCTGCATAACTCTCTTGAGCCTCTGCATCACTCTCTTGAGCCTCTGCATCCCTCTCTTAAGCCTCTGCAACACTCTCTTCAGCCTCTGCATCACTCCCTTAAGCCTCTGCATCCCTCTCTTGATCATCTGCATCACTCTCGTAAGCCTCCGCATCACTCTCTTGAGCCTCTACATAACTCTCTTGAGCCTCTGCATCCCTCTCCTGAGCCTCTGCAACACTCTCTTCCGCCTCTACATCACTCTCTTAAGCCCCAGAAGCCCTCTCTTGAGGCCTCTGCATCACTTTCTTGATCCTCTGCATCACTCTCTTGAGCCTCTGCATCCCTCTCTTGAAATCCTGCATCTCTCTCATGAGCCTCTGCATCCCTCTCTTCAGCCTTTGCATCACTCTCTTAAGCCTCTGCATCCCTCTCTTGAGCCTCTGCATCACTCTCTTCTACATCATTCTCTTGATCCTCTTCATCACTCTCTTGAGCCTCTGCATCATTCTTTTGAGCCTCTGCATCCCTCTCTTAAACCTCTTCATCATTCTCTTGAGCCTCTGCATCAATCTCTTCAGCCTCTGCAACACTCTCAAGTGCATCTGCATCTTTCTCTTGTGCCTCTGCATCACTCACTTTAGCCTCTGCATCCCTCTCTTGAGCCTCTGCATCACTCGTGATCCTCTGCATCACTCTTTTGAGCCTCTGCATCATTCTCTTGAGCCTCTGCATCCCTCTCTTAAGCCTCTGCATCACACTCTTAAGCCTCTGAATCACTCCCTTGAGCCTCTCCATCCCTCTCTTGAGCCTCTGCATCACTCTCTTAAGCCTCTGCATCACTCTCGTAAGCCTCTGAATCACTCTCTTGAGCATCTGCATCCCTCTCTTGAGCCTCTGCATCTTTCTCTTCAGCCTCTGCATCCCTCTCTTGAGCCTCTGAATCACTCTCTTGAGCATCTGCATCCCTCTCTTGAGCCTCTGCATCACTCTCTTCAGCCTCTGCATCCCTCTCTTGAGCCTCGGAATCACTCTCTTGAGCATCTGCATTACCTCTCTTGAGCCTCTGCATCACTCTCTTCAGCCTCTGCATCCCTCTCTTGAGCCTCTGAATCACTCTCTTGAGCATCTGCATCCCTCTCTTGAGCCTCTGCATCACTCTCTTCAGCCTCTGCATCCCTCTCTTGAGCCTCGGAATCACTCTCTTGAGCATCTGCATCCCTCTCTTGAGCCTCTGCATCACTCTCTTGAGATTCTGCATCACTTTTTCGAGCCTCTACATCCCTCTCTTGAGCCTCTGCATCCCTCTCTTAAGCCTCTCTATCACTCTCTTGAGCCTCTGCATAACTCTCTTGAGCCTCTACATCACTCTCTTGAGCCTTTGCATCCCTCTCTTAAGCCTCTGCAACATTCTCTTCAGCCTCTGCATCACTCCCTTAAGCCTCTGTATCTCTCTCTTGATCATCTGCATCTCTCTCGTAAGCCTCCGCATCACTCTCTTGAGCCTCTTGAGCATCACTCTCTTGGGCCCAAGAGAGAGATGCAGAGGCTCAAGAGAGGGATGCAGAGGCTCAAGTGAGGGATGCAGAGGCACAAGAGAGGGATGCAGAGGCTTAAGAGAGTGATGCAAAGGCTGAAGAGAGGGATGTAGTGGCTCATGAGAGAGAAGCAGGACTTCAAGAGAGGGATGCAGAGGCTCAAGAGAGTGATGCAGAGGATCAAAAGAGTGATGCAGAGGCTCAAGAGAGTGATGCTGAGGCTCAAGAGAGTGATGCAGAGGATAAAGAGAGTGATGCAGAGCCTCGAGAGAGTGATGCAGAGGCCCCAAGAGAGGGATTCAGAGGCTTAAGAGTGTGATGCAGAGGCGGAAGAGAGAGTTGCAGAGGCTCAAGAGAGAGATGCAGAGGCTCTAGAGAGTGAAGCAGAGGCTCAAGAGATTTATGCAGAAGCTCAAGAGAGTGATGCGGAGGCTTACGAGAGAGATGCAGATGATCAAGAGAGGGATGCAGAGGCTTAAGGGAGTGATGCAGAGGCTGAAGAGAGTGTTGCAGAGGCTTAAGAGAGGGATGCAGAGGCTCAAGAGAGTGATGCACAGGCTCAAGAGAGTTATGCAGATGCTCAAGAGAGTGATGCAGAGTCTCAAGAGAATGATGCAGAGGCTGAAGAGAGGGATGCAGAGGCTGAAGAGAGTGATGCAGAGGCTCAAGAGAGGGATGCAGAGGATCAAGAGAGTGATTCAGAGGCTTACGAGAGTCATGCAGAGGCTTAAGAGAGTGATGCAGAGGCTCAAGAGAGGGATGGAGAGGCTCAAGAGAGTGATTCAGAGGCTTAAGAGTGTGATGCAGAGGCTTAAGAGATGGATGCAGAGGCTCAAGAGAATGATGCAGAGGCTCAAAAGAGTGATGCAGAGGATCACGAGAGTGATGCAGAGGCTCAAGAGAGGGATGCAGAGGCTAAAGTGAGTGATGAAGAGGCACAAGAGAAAGATGCAGAGGCACTTGAGAGTGATGCAGAGGCTCAAGAGAGGGATGCAGAGGCTCAAGAGAATGATGTAGAGGGATAGGAGAGGGATGCAGAGGCTCAAGAGAATGAAGCAGAGGCTCAAGAGAGTGATGCAGAGGATCAAGAGAATGATGTAGAAGCTTAAGAGAGGGATGCAGAGGCTCAAGAGAATGATGCAGAAGCTCAATAGAGTGATGTAGAGGCTTAAAAGAGTGATGCAGAGGCTTAATAGAGGGGATGCAGAGGCTGAAGAGAGAGATACAGAGGCTCAATAGAGAGGCTTAAGAAAGTGATGCAGAGGCTCAAAAGAGGGATGCAGAGGCTTAAATGGGTGATGCAGAGGCTCAAGAGAGTGATGCAGAGGCTCAAGAGAGGGATGCAAGGGCTCAAGAGAGTAATGTAGAGGCTCAAGAGACTGATTCAGAGGCTTACGAGAGTGATGCAGAGGCTCAAGAGAGTGATGCAGAGGCTCAAGAGAGTGATGCAGAGGATCGAGAGAGTGATGCAGAGGCTCGAGAGAGTGATTCAGAGGCCTACTAGAGTGATGCAGAGGCTGAAGGGAGTGTTGCAGAGGCTCAAGAGAGGGATGAAGAGGATGAAAAGATTGATGCAGAGGCTCAAGAGAGGGATGCAGAGGCTTACGAGAGTGATGCAGAGGCTTAAGAGAGTGAGCCAGACGCTTTGGAGAGGGATGCAGAGGCTCAAGAGAGTAATGCAGAGGCTTAAGAGGGTGATGCAGAGGCTCAAGAGAGTGATGCAGAGAGTTGAGAGAGGGATGCAGGGGCTCAAGAGAGTTATGCAGAGGCTCAAGAGAGTGGTTCAGAGGCTTGAGATAGTGATGCAGAGTCTTAACAGAGTGATGCAGAGGCTTAAAAGTGAGATGTGGAGGCTCAAGAGAGGGATGCAGTGGCCCAAGAGAGAGATGCAAAGGCTGAAGAGAGGGATGCAGAGGCTCATGAGAGAGATGCAGGACTTCAAGAGAGGGATGCAGAGGCTCAAGAGAGTGATGCAGAAGATCAAGAGAGTGATGCAGAGGCTCAAGAGAGTGATGCAGAGGCTCAAGAGAGTGATGCAGAGGATCAAGAGAATGATGCAGAGGCTCGAGAGAGTGATGCAGTGGCCTCAAGAGAAATATCCCAAACATCCCAAATTCGACCTTTGAGCCATATTTTGGAGCCAAATTTGGGCTTTCTGCGCGTATTCGCAGTTTGAAATTACGACTTTTTAAACCGAAAATATGTCAATTACTGAGAGCGGCGATAGATCACATTTTCCCCAAACCCTCCCTGCAGTTTTCAAAATATCCCAAACATCCCAAATTCAACCCTTGAGAATTATTTTGGAGCCAAATTCTGGCTCTCTGCACGTATTCGCAGTTTGAAATTACGAGTTTTTATCCCAAATATCGTAAATTTGACGCTTGAAAATATGCCAATTACTGAAAGAAGCGATGGGTCACATTTTTCCCAAATCACCCCTGCAATTTGCAAAATATCCCAAACATCCCAAACTCGAACTTTGAGCCATATTTTGGAGCCAAATTCTGGCTTTCTGCGCGTATTCGCAGTTTGAAATTACGACATTTTATAACGAAAACATGACAATTACTGAAAGCGGCAATAGATCACATTTTGCCCAAACCCTCCCTGCAGTTTTCAAAATATCATAAACATCCCAAATTCGACCCTTGGGCCATATTTTGGAGCCAAATTCGGGCTATATGCATGTACTCGCACTTTGAAATTACGTCATTTTATACCGAAAATATGCCATTTACCGAGAGCGGCGATGGATCACATTTTGCCCAAACCCTCCCTGCAGTTTCAAAATATAGCAAACATCCGAAGTTCGACGCTTGAGTTATATTTTGGAGCCAAATTCTGGCTCTCTGCATGTATTCGCAGTTTGAAATTACGACTTTTATACTGAAAAAAATGTCAATTACTGAAAGCGGCGATGGATCACATTTTACCCAAACCCTCCCTGCAGTTTTCAAAATATCCCAAACATCTCAAATTCAACGCTTGAGCCATATTTTGGAGCCAAATTCTGGCTTTCTGCACGTATTCGCAGTTTGAAATTACGAATTTTTATACCGAAAATATGCTAATTACTTAGAGCGGCAATGGACCACATTTTGCACAAACCCTACCTGCAGTTTTCAATATATCCCAAAAATCCCAAATTCTACCCTTGGGCCTTATTTTGGAGCCAAATTCTGGTTCTTTACATGTATTCGCAGTTTGAAATTACGACTTTTTATACTGAAAATATGCCAATTACTGAGAGCAGTGATTTGTCACATTTTGCCCAAACCCTCCCTGCAGTTTTCAAAATAGCCCAAACATCCCAAATTCGACGCTTGACCCGTATTTTGGAACCAAATTCGGGCTCTCTGCACGTATTCGCAGTTTGAAATTACGTCATTTTATACCGAAAATATGCCAATTACTGAGAGTGGCAATGGTTCCCATTTTGCCCAAACCCCCCTGCAGTTTTCAAAATATCCCAGACATCCAAAATTCGACCCTTGAGCGAAATTTTGGAGCCAAATTGTGGCTCTCTGCACATATATTCGCAGTTTGAAATTACGACTTTTTATCTCAAACATCCCAAATGTGACGCTTGAAAATATGCCAATTACTGAAAGAAGCGATGGGTCACATTTTGCCCAAACCCCCCTGCAGTTTGCAAAATATCCCAAACATCCCAAATTCGACCTTTGAGCCCTATTTTGGAGCCAAATTCAGGCTTTCTGCGCGTATTCGTAGTTTGAAATTACGAATTATTAAACCGAAAATATGTCAATTACTGAGAGCGGCGATGGATCACATTTTGCCCAAACCCTCCCTGCAGTTTTGAATATATCTCAAAAATCCCAAATTCTACCCTTGGGCCTTATTTTGGAGCCAAATTGTGGCTCTCTGCACATATATTCGCAGTTTGAAATTACTACTTTTTATACCGATAATATTTCAATTACTGAGAGCAGCGATAGGTCACATTTAGCCGAAACCTCCTCCTTGCAGTTTCCAAAATATCCCAAACATCATTCTCTTGAGCCACTGCATCTTTCTCTTGTGCCTCTGCATCACTCACTTTAGCCTCTGCATCCCTCTCTTGAGCCTCTGCATCACTCTCGTGATCCTCTGCATCACTCTTTTGAGCCTCTGCATCATTCTCTTGAGCCTCTGCATCCCTCTCTTAAGCCTCTGCATCACTCTCGTAAGCCTCTGAATCATTCTCTTGAGCCTCTGCATCTCTCTCTTGAGCCTCTGCATCACTCTCTTCAGCCCCTGCATCCCTCTCTTCAGCCTCTGCATCATTCTCTTGAGATTCTGCATCACTTTCTAGAGCCTCTACATCCCTCTCTTGAGCCTCTGCATCCCTCTCTTAAGCCTCTGCATCACTCTCTTGAACCTCTGCATAACTCTCTTGAGCCTCTGCATCACTCGCTTGAGCCTCTGCATCCCTCTCTTAAGCCTCTGCAACACTCTCCTCAGCCTCTGCATCACTCCCTTAAGCCTCTGCATCCCTCTTTTGATCATCTGCATCACTCTCGTAAGCCTCCGCATCACTCTCTTGAGCCTCTGCATAACTCTCTTGAGCCTCTGCATCCCTCTCTTGAGCCACTGCAACACTCTCTTCCGCCTGTGCATCACTCTCTTACGCCTCTGAATCCCTCTCTTGAGGCCTCTGCATCACTCTCTCGAGCCTCTGCATCACTCTCTTGATCCTCTGCATCACTCTCGTAAGCCTCCGCATCACTCTCTTGAGCCTCTGCATAACTCTCTTGAGCCTCTGCATCCTTCTCTTGAGCCTATGCAACACTCTCTTCCGCCTGTGCATCACTCTCTTAAGCCTCTGAATCCCTCTCTTGAGGCCTCTGCATCACTCTCTCGAGCCTCTGCATCACTCTCTTGATCCTCTGCATCACTCTCGTAAGCCTCTGAATCACTCTCTTGAGCTTCTGCATCCCTCTCTTGAGCCTCTGCATCACTCTCTTGAGATTCTGTATCACTTTCTTGAGCCTTTACATCCCTCTCTTGAGCCTCTGCATCCCTCTCTTAAGCCTTTGCATCACTCTCTTGAGCCTCGGCATAACTCTCTTGAGCCTCTGCATCACTCGCTTGAGCCTCTGCATCCCTCTCTTAAGCCTCTGCAACACTCTCTTCAGCCTCTGCATCACTCCCTTAAGCCTCTGCATCCCTCTCTTGATCATCTGCATCACTCTCGTAAGCCACCGCATCACTCTCTTGAGCCTCTGCATAACTCTCTTGAGCCTCTCCATCCCTCTCTTGAGCCTCTGCAACACTCTCTTCCGCCTCTGCATCACTCTCTTAAGCCTCTGAATCCCTCTCTTGAGGCCTCTGCATCACTCTCTCGAGCCTCTGCATCACTCTCTTGATACTCTGCATCACTCACTCTCTTGAACCTCTGCATCACTCTCTTCAGCCTCTGCATCACTCTCTTGATCCTCTGCATCACTCTCTTGAGCCTCTGCATCCCTCTTTTGAAGTCCTGCATCTCTCTCATGAGCCTCTGCATCCCAATCTTCAGCCTTTGCATCACTCTCTTAAGCCTCTGCATCCCTCTCTTTAGCCTCTGCACCACTCTCAAGAGCCTCTGCATCCCTCTCGTGTGCCTCTGCATCACTCACTTCAGCCTCTGCATCCCGCTCTTGAGCCTCTGCATCCCTCTCTTGGGCCACTGCATCTCTCTCTTGAGCCTCCGCATCTCTCTTTTAAGCTTCTGCATCACTCTGTTAAGCCTCTGCATCACTCTCTCAAGCCTCTGAATCACTCTCTTGAGCCTCTGCATAACTCTCTTGAGCCCCTGCATCCCTCTCTCAACTCTCTGCATCACTCTTTTGAGCCTCTGCATCACTCTCTTGAGCCTCTGCATCCCTCTCTTGAGCCCCTGCATCAATCTTTTAATTCTCTTCATCCCTCTCTTGAGCCTCCGCAACACTCCCTTCAGCCTCTGCATCATTCTAGTAAGCCTCTGAATCACTCTCTCGAGCCTCTGCATCACTCTCTTGATCCTCTGCATCACTCTCTTGAGCCTCTGCATCACTCTCTTGAGCCTCTGCATCACTCTCTAGAGCCTCTGCTTCCCTCTCTTGATCTTCTGCATCAATATCCTTAGCCTCTGCATCACTCTCTTAAGCCTCTGCATCACTCTCGTAAGCCTCTGAATCACTCTCCTGAGCCTCTGCATTACTCTCCTGAGCCCCTGCATCCCTCTCTTGAGCCTCTGCATCACTCTCTTGAGCCTCTGCATCACCCTTATAAGCCTCTGCATCCCTATTTTGAGCCTCTGCATCACTTTCTTAAGCCTCTCTCCTGAGCCTCTGCATCACTCTCTTCAGCCTCTGCATCCCTCTCTTGATGCTCTGCATCACTCTCTTGAGCCCCTACATCATTCTCTTGAGCTTCTGTATCCCTCTCGTAAGCCTCTACATCATTCTCCTGAGCCTCTGCATTACTCTCTTGAACCTCTGCATCACTGTCTAAAGCCTCTGCATCTCTCTCTTCACTTGAGCCTCTGCATCCCTCTCTTGAGCCTCTGCATCCCTCTCTTGGGCCTCTACATCCCTCTCTTGAGCTTCTCCATCCCTCTCTTAAGCCTCAGCATCACTCTCTTAAGCCTTTGCATCTCTCTCTTCAGCATCTGCATCACTCCCTTGAGCCTCTGCATCCCTCTCTTAAGCCTCTGCATCACTCTCTTGAGCCTCTGCATCCCTCTCTTGAGTCTCTGCATAACTCTCTTAAGCCTCTGCATCCCTCTCTTCACCCTCTGCATCACTCTCTTGAGCTTCGGCATCACTCTCTTAAGCCTCTGCATCACTCTCTTGAGCCTCGGCATAACTCTCTTGAGCCTCTGCATCACTCGCTTGAGCCTCTGCATCCCTCTCTTAAGCCTCTGCAACACTCTCTTCAGCCTCTGCATCACTCCCTTAAGCCTCTGCATCCCTCTCTTGATCATCTGCATCACTCTCGTAAGCCACCGCATCACTCTCTTGAGCCTCTGCATAACTCTCTTGAGCCTCTCCATCCCTCTCTTGAGCCTCTGCAACACTCTCTTCCGCCTCTGCATCACTCTCTTAAGCCTCTGAATCCCTCTCTTGAGGCCTCTGCATCACTCTCTCGAGCCTCTGCATCACTCTCTTGATACTCTGCATCACTCACTCTCTTGAACCTCTGCATCACTCTCTTCAGCCTCTGCATCACTCTCTTGATCCTCTGCATCACTCTCTTGAGCCTCTGCATCCCTCTTTTGAAGTCCTGCATCTCTCTCATGAGCCTCTGCATCCCAATCTTCAGCCTTTGCATCACTCTCTTAAGCCTCTGCATCCCTCTCTTTAGCCTCTGCACCACTCTCAAGAGCCTCTGCATCCCTCTCGTGTGCCTCTGCATCACTCACTTCAGCCTCTGCATCCCGCTCTTGAGCCTCTGCATCCCTCTCTAGGGCCACTGCATCTCTCTCTTGAGCCTCCGCATCTCTCTTTTAAGCTTCTGCATCACTCTGTTAAGCCTCTGCATCACTCTCTCAAGCCTCTGAATCACTCTCTTGAGCCTCTGCATAACTCTCTTGAGCCCCTGCATCCCTCTCTCAACTCTCTGCATCACTCTTTTGAGCCTCTGCATCACTCTCTTGAGCCTCTGCATCCCTCTCTTGAGCCCCTGCATCAATCTTTTAATTCTCTTCATCCCTCTCTTGAGCCTCCGCAACACTCCCTTCAGCCTCTGCATCATTCTAGTAAGCCTCTGAATCACTCTCTCGAGCCTCTGCATCACTCTCTTGATCCTCTGCATCACTCTCTTGAGCCTCTGCATCACTCTCTTGAGCCTCTGCATCACTCTCTAGAGCCTCTGCTTCCCTCTCTTGATCTTCTGCATCAATATCCTTAGCCTCTGCATCACTCTCTTAAGCCTCTGCATCACTCTCGTAAGCCTCTGAATCACTCTCCTGAGCCTCTGCATTACTCTCCTGAGCCCCTGCATCCCTCTCTTGAGCCTCTGCATCACTCTCTTGAGCCTCTGCATCACCCTTATAGGCCTCTGCATCCCTCTTTTGAGGCTCTGCATCACTTTCTTAAGCCTCTCTCCTGAGCCTCTGCATCACTCTCTTCAGCCTCTGCATCCCTCTCTTGATGCTCTGCATCACTCTCTTGAGCCCCTACATCATTCTCTTGAGCTTCTGCATCCCTCTCGTAAGCCTCTACATCATTCTCCTGAGCCTCTGCATTACTCTCTTGAACCTCTGCATCACTGTCTAAAGCCTCTGCATCTCTCTCTTCACTTGAGCCTCTGCATCCCTCTCTTGAGCCTCTGCATCCCTCTCTTGGGCCTCTACATCCCTCTCTTGAGCTTCTCCATCCCTCTCTTAAGCCTCAGCATCACTCTCTTAAGCCTTTGCATCTCTCTCTTCAGCATCTGCATCACTCCCTTGAGCCTCTGCATCCCTCTCTTAAGCCTCTGCATCACTCTCTTGAGCCTCTGCATCCCTCTCTTGAGTCTCTGCATAACTCTCTTAAGCCTCTGCATCCCTCTCTTCACCCTCTGCATCACTCTCTTGAGCTTCGGCATCACTCTCTTAAGCCTCTACATCATTCTCTTGAGCCTCTGCATCACTCTCTTGAGCCTTTGCATCACTCTCTTAAGCCTCTGCATCTCTCTCTTCAGAATCTGTATCACTCTCTTGAGCCTCTGCATCCCTCTCTTAAGCCTCTGCATCACTCACTTAAGCCTCTGCATCACTCTCTTCAGCCTCTGCATTCTTCTCTTGAGCCTCTGCATCATTCTCCTAAGCCTCTGCATCACCCTTTTGAGCTTCTGCATCACTCTCTTGAGCCTCTGCATCCCTCTCTTAAGCCTCTGCATATCTCTCTTAAACCTCTGCATCACTCTCTTCAGCCTCTGCATCACTCACTTGAGCCTCTGCATCAGTCTCTTGAGCCTCTCCATCACTCTCTTAAGCCTCTGCATCACTCTCGTGAGCCCCTGCATCAATCACTTGAGCCTCTGCATCACTCTCCTGAGCCTCTGCATCCCTTTCTTGAGCCTCTGCATCATTCTCCTAAGCCTCTCCCTCCCTCACTTGAGCCTCTGCACCCCTCTCATGAGCCTCTGCATCACTCTCTTGAGCCTTTGCATCACTCTCTAAAGCCTCTGCATCCCTTTTTTGAACCTTTGCATCAATCTTTGGAGTCTCTGCATCCCTCTCTTAAGCCTCTGCATCCCCTGTCTTGAGCCTCTGCATCACTCTCTTGAGCCTTTGCATCACTCTCTTGAGCTTCTGCATCATTCTCACATGCCTCTCCAAAACTCTCTTTAGCCTCTGCATCACTCCCTTAAGCCTCTGCATCCCTCTCTTCATCTTCTGCATCACTTTCTTGAGCCTCTGCATCATTCTCTTGAGCCTCTGCATCCCTCTCTTAAGCCTCTACATCATTCTCTTGAGCCTCTGCATGACTCTCTTGAGCCTCTGCACCACTCTATTAAGCCTCTGCATCTCTCTCTTCAGCCTCTGCATCACTCTCTTGAGCCTCTGCATCCCTTTCTTAAGCCTCTGCATCCCTCTCTTAAGCCTCTACATCATTCTCTTGATCCTCTGCATCACTCTCTTGAGCCTCTGCAAATTATGGCTCTGTGCATGTATCCCTCCCCCTATTCCCCCCCTAGTGTTACCCCCCCCCCTCTCCATCCCGTCAAACAGAGAAAATGGCGGCGAAAACGCTTTATTTACCCAGCCAAACCGTTCACCTCATTTGGACATACAACAGTAAATATTAATTATTACACCCGTTTAAACATTCACATGTCAGTCAGTTAGCCTAAATTCTCCTATATTCATTCATACATGACACTGCAATTATTGCAATTGTTTATAAATAGACACTAACTAACCCTGCTTGCTCCAAGGTATAAATACAGGTGCCAAATTTTTTACAGAAGGCAACTCCAGCTTGGCTTAGTCGGATAGAACATATTCCTAATCCGGATAGACCTGCGTTCGAGCCTGTCGCAACGGATGCAATTACAGGGCACAGATAGATTTCTGTGATATCCTCTCCTGTAGGAGCATCAGTTTCGATAGATTCTCTGGATAGCCGAAGATTGATTGACTGCTCCCTTGGAATGTGGGGAAGGGTTGAAATCCGGGGGCCCACGGACGGATACCTGGATGCACTGACCTCGGGCAGGTCTTTCAATTCACCTGGATTTCAGGTGGGGAGAATAGAGGCAATTTGGGTCGACACAAATGGCTTCCTGGTCCCAGAACTCCATGGATACACGTGTCTGTGTATCCTTGGATACATGTCCGTGTATCACAGACAAGCACAGATAGTCACACGGGTTGATCACACGGATACATTTCCGTGTGATCCGTGAATCCGTGTGATACGGGATTCGAACCTAGGTAGGTGGGAATAAGGATATGGGAGGCAATTTGAGGGGACACAATTGGCTTCCTGGACCCCAGAACCCCATGGATAACCCAAAACATTACGGTTACGTCTAATCAATAATTACTTAATTAATTAATTATCAATTAATAATTAATTAATAATCAAACAATTTAATAAACATTACGGTTAATCCCATAAGATAAGATACACGGAAATCCCTAAGATACACGGATAGGTTCGTGTCACAGGTAACAGAGGGACGGAAGGGAGGGAGGAAGAGAGGGAAGGAGGGAGGAAGGGAGAGAGGGAGGGTATTTCAATTATCAGTTTTATTAATTACAATTAAATCAATTTAAATTAATTTAACTCAATTTAATTATGTTATTTTCAATTATCAAGGTATTTCAATTATCAGTTTTATTAATTACAATTAAATCAATTTAAATAAATTTAACTCAATTTAATTTAATTTAGAAATTAAGATTTAATTAATTAAGATTAGTCATAATTTAAATGAGTTTAAATCTAGGGAGGGAAGGAGGGAGGTTTATTTTCTGTTGTTAAGTTAGCGTAGGTTTCATTAGTATTGCGTAGTATCATTAGGTTTAACCAACCTAACCAACTTAAACTAACCTAACCTTACCTAATATAACCAACCTTTTTTAAAGTTCATAAACCTTTATACGCTATTAATACGCTATATTAAAGAAAATTTTTTAAAAAAATAGACTATAATAAATAAATTTAAAATTGTTCCTTAACTTGTTCCTTATTCCTCCCTTTATAGGGAGGGAGGGAGGGAGGGAGGGAGGGAGGAAGGGAGAGAGGGAGGGTATTTCAATTATCAGTTTTATTAATTACAATTAAATAATTTTAAATTAATTTAACTCAATTTAATTTAAGTTAGAAATTTATCTAAGAAGAAGTCTTAATTTTAATTCTAATTAAGTTAGAAGTCTTAATTTAAATGAGTTTAAATCTAGGGAGGGAAGGAGGGAGGTTTATTTTCTGTTGTTAGGTTAGCGTAGGTTTTATTAGTATTGCGTAGTATCATTAGGTTTAACCAACCTAACCAACCTAAACTAACCTAACCTTACCTAATATAACCAACCTTTTTAAAGTTCATAAACCTTTATAAACATTAATGTAAACTATATTAAAGAAAATTATTTAAAAAAATAGACTATATTAAATAAATTTAAAATTGTTCCTTAACTTGTTCCTTGTCCCTCCCTTTATACACCTTTGTTAACTATAGGTTAAAAATAATAAAGTCATTAACTCCATTAGGCAGTTTTAGGTTAGTTTAGGTTACAGGTTAGGTTAGGTTTAGGTTTAGGTTAGGTTGGGAAATAAGTCAGTGCTTTAAACAACCAACGGCTAAAAGGACAGACTCCAAGATTAATGCTCTATCTTGCTGGATCGAGCATTAATGTGCATTAAATTATTAATTTAAATTAAATTATTAAATTTTTTAATTATTAGCATTAAAGCATGAATTGGATCTATTTGTGTACTCACACATAGGTGAGTACACATAAATGAATAACTTGTTCCTTCTCGTCTCACTATCGAGGATTCAAGGGTTCGAATCCCGGTCGGACAGGGTTGTAATTGTTGGTAGCGTTTCCTTTCACCCAATGCCTTTATTCACCTAGAAGTAAATAGTGAGTTACTTGCATCCTTGTGAGTGAGTGAGGGTTAGTCACTAGTTGGACCTTGTGGAATAGGTGTTATAAGCCTAACATATGTATATATATAAACTGCTTGTTCCACGACTCAGTGATTTTACATGTGTTGACTAAATGATGCCTAAGAGAGCATATCTAAGACCTAAAATTTGGAAACTTTAGATTATTTTTACTTTTAAATTATTTGAATTTATGCCAAGGCCATTTATGTTTTGAAGACATTTGCTTAGGTTCTTTAATTACCGATAGGTTGGTGGCATTTGCATGCAATTTGTGCGAGATCAATAGCATCCCAACATTTCCTTTTTAGAGAAACACTCCATTTGTTGTTGGTTTGACTAAATAGTTGCTATAAGCACTATCATTAATGGAGAAATGGCTGGTATGTGTGAGTAAACTCCATTATGCAGTTTTAGGTTAGTTTGGGTTACAGGTTAGGTTAGGTTTTAGGTTACGGTGTTCAGGTTTGATTAGGTGACAGGTTGATGATTAGATGACACTTACAAACCTGTGAGTGTGTGTGTGTGTGTGTGTGTGTGTGTGTGTGTGTGTGTGTGTGTGTGTGTGTGTGTGTGTGTGTGTGTGTGGGTGTGTGTGTGTGTGTGTGTGTGTGTGTGTGTGTGTGTGTGTGTGTGTGTGTGTGTGTGTAAGAATGTCGCACATTGAAACGTGTAAATCTGATTATAATAGTTTTTACCGTCTGTGAAGAAAATGTCTGTAATCATTTGTCATTCCATTTTCTTTCAGCCTGCCTGCTTGCCTGCCTACCTGCCTGCCAGACAAAATATCAACAAAATATCATCGAATTAGGCAATATTTTGCTGTTTTTCCACGTTTTTGTGAATTTCCAGTTTATTGGTATTAATTCATTAAATATACGATAAAAATGATACAAACACATAATTGATTAGATAATAACCTTAAATACTTCATTTTCAATCATCTATTTGTTTCTCGTTGAAATACTGAGTAAGATATTGAAAACGGGAGAAGTTCGGTTTTGATTGCATATATCGACGTTTCAGCCGGAATAGAACGGTTTTACATGTACATCTTCCATCGGTAATATAAACGAAAAATCAGGAACATTTTAGTTAATTCTAATGAAAACACATTGATTTTTATCATTTGTATTGGAAACAACATTCTCATATGTCTTTTCTTAGATCTAAATAATACGAAACCTCGCTCTATGATTCGAAGTTAAAATCCTCAAATTTGAAATAATATTGACTTTTTTCACGTTTTTCATGTAGTTTGATATTACGTAAATATATTCATTTTTACCAATATTTCGATACTATTTCATGTAGTGTCAGGATATGTGATTTGGCCCTCACATCTCAAATTTTCGCAAAATATTGCATTTAAGCAAGTTTTCTTGTATTTTGTTTCGTACTAAACATCATCGAATTTAGCAATATTTTGACGTTTATCATTCCCTTTTCCTTTATGTGATTTAAACAAAATATCATCGAATTAGGCAATATTTTGCTGTTTTTCCACGTTTTTGTGAATTTCAGTTTATTGGTATTAATTCAATAAATATACGATAAAAATGATACAAACACATAATTGATTAGATAATAACCTTAAATACTTCATTTTCAATCATCTATTTGTTTCTCGTTGAAATACTGAGTAAGATATTGAAAAGGGGAGAAGCTCGGTTTTTATTCCATATATCGACGTTTCAGCCGGAATAGAGCGGTTTTACGTATACATCTTCCACCGGCAATATAAACGAAAAATCAGGAACATTTTAGTTAATTCTAATGAAAACACATTGATTTTTATCATTTGTATTTTAAACAACATTGTCATATGTCTTTTCTTGGATCTAAATAATACGAAACCTTGCTCTATGATTCGAAGTTAAAATCCTCAAATTTTACATAATATTGACTTTTTTCACGTTTTTCATGTAGTTTGATATTACGTAAATATATTAATTTTTACCAATATTTCGATACTATTTCACGTAGTGTCAGGATATGTGATTTGGCCCTCATATCTGAAACTTTCGCAGAATATTGCATTTAAGCAAGTTTTCTTGTATTTTGTTTCGTACTAAACATCATCAAATTTAGCAATATTTTGACGTTTATCATCCCCCTTTTCCTTTATGTGATTTAAACAAAATGTCATCGAATTAGGCAATATTTTGCCGTTTTTCCACGTTTTTGTGAATTTTCAGTTTATTGGTATTAATTCAATAAATATACGATAAAAATTATGTAAACACGTAATTAAATAATAAACTTAAATACTTCAACTTCAATCATCTTTTTGTTTCTCGTTGAAATACTGAGTAAGATATTGAAAAGGGGAGAAATTCGGTTTTTATTGCATATATCGACGTTTCAGCTGGAATTGTGCGGTTTAAGTAAACATCTTCTATCGGTAATATAAACGGAAAATCAGGAACATTTTAGTTAATTCTAATGAAAACACATTGAATTTTATCATTTGTATTGAAAACAACATTGTCATATGTGTTTTCTTGGATCTAAATAATACGAAACCTCGCTCTACGATTCGAAGTTAAAATCCTCAAATTTCGAATAATATTGACTTTTTTCACGTTTTTCATGTAGTTTGATATTACGTAAATATATTCATTTTTACCAATATTTCGAAACTATTTCATGTAGTATCACGATATGTGATTTGGCCTTCATATCTCAGATTTTCGCATAATATTGCATTTTAAGCAAGTTTTCTTGCATTTTGTTTCGTACTAAACATCATCGAATTTAGCAATATTTTGACGTTTATCATTCCCTTTTCCTTTATGTGATTTAAACAAAATATCACCGAATTAGGCAATATTTTGCCGTTTTTCAACGGTTTTGTGAATTTTCAGTTTATTGTTATTAATACATTAAATATACGATAAAAATTATGCCAACACGTAATTGATTAGAAATTAATCTTAAATACCTCATTTTCAATCAACTATTTGTTTCTCGTTAAAATACTGAGTAAAATATTGAAAAGGGGAGAAGTTCGGTTTTTATTGCATATATCGACGTTTCAGCCGGAATTGTGCGGTTTTACGTATACATTTTCCATCGGTAATATAAACGGAAAATCAGGAACATTTTAGTTCATTCTAATGAAAACACATTGATTTTTATCATTTGTATTGGAAACAACATTGTCATATGTCTTTTCTTGGATCTAAATAATACGAAACCTCGCTTTATGATTCGAAGTTAAAATCCTTAAATTTGGTTTAATAGAGACTTTTTTTTACGTTTTTCAAGTTGTTTGATATTACGTAAATATTTTCATTTTTACCATAATTTCGATACTTTTTCACGTAGTAGCACGATATGTGATTTCGCCTTCAAATCTCAGAATTTCGCATAATATTGCATTTTAAGCAAGTTTTCTTCTATTTGTTTCGTATTATAATCATCGAATTTAGTAATATTTTGACGTTTATCATCCCCCTTTTCCTTTATGTGATATAAACAAAATATCAACGAATTAGGCAATATTTTGCTGTTTTTCCACGTTTTTGTGAATTTCCAGTTTTTTGTTATTAATTCACTAAATATACGATAAAAATTATACAAACACATAATTGAGAAGATAATAACCTTAAATACTTCATTTTCAATCATCTATTTGTTTCTCGTTGAAATACTGAGTAAGATATTGAAAAGGGGAGAAGCTCGGTTTTTATTCCATATATCGACGTTTCAGCCGGATTAGAGCGGTTTTACGTGTACATCTTCCATCGTTAATATAAACGGAAAATCAAGAACATTATAGTTAATTCTAATGAAAACACATTGATTTTTATCATTTGTATTTTAAACAACATTGTCATATGTCTTTTCTTGGATCTAAATAATACGAAACCTCGCTCTATGATTCGAAGTTAAAATCCTCAAATTTTACATAATATTGACTTTTTTCACGTTTTTCATGTAGTTTGATATTACGTAAATATATTCATTTTTACCAATATTTCGATACTATTTCATGTAGTGTCAGGATATGTGATTTGGCCCTCATATCTCAAACTTTCGCAGAATATTGCATTTAAGCAAGTTTTCTTGTATTTTGTTTCGTACTAAACATCATCGAATTTAGTAATATTTTGACGTTTATCATCCCCCTTTTCCTCTATGTGATTTAAACAAAATATCATCGAATTAGGCAATATTTTGCCGTTTTTCCACGTTTTTGTGAATTTTCAGTTTATTCGTATTAATTCAATAAATATACGATAAAAATTATGTAAACACGTAATTAAACAATAAACTTAAATACTTCAACTTCAATCATCTTTTTGTTTCTCGTTGAAATACTGAGTAAGATATTGAAAAGGGGAGAAATTCGGTTTTTATTGCATATATCGACGTTTCAGCTGGAATTGTGCGGTTTAAGTAAACATCTTCTATCGGTAATATAAATGGAAAATCAGGAACATTTTAGTTAATTCTAATGAAAACACATTGAATTTTATCATTTGTATTGGAAACAACATTGTCATATGTCTTTTCTTGGATCTAAATAATACGAAACCTCGCTCTACGATTCGAAGTTAAAATCCTCAAATTTGGAATGATATTGATTTTTTCACGTTTTTCATGTAGTTTGTTATTACGTAAATATATTAATTTTTTACTAATATTTCGAAACTATTTCATGTAGTATCACGATATGTGATTTGGCCTTCATATCTCAGATTTTCGAATAATATTGCATTTTAAGCAAGTTTTCTTGCATTTTGTTTCGTACTAAACATCATCGATTTTAGCAATATTTTGACGTTTATCATCCCCTTTTCCTTTATGTGATTTAAACAAAATTTCACCGAATTAGGCAATATTTTGCCGTTTTTCAACGGTTTTGTGAATTTTCAGTTTATTGTTATTAATACATTAAATATACGATAAAAATGATGCAAACACGTAATTGATTAGAAATTAATCTTAAATACCTCATTTTCAATCAACTATTTGTTTCTCGTTGAAATACTGAGTAAGATTTTGAAAAGGGGAGAAGTTCGGTTTTTATTGCATATATCGACGTTTCAGTCGGAATTGTGCGGTTTTACGTGTACATTTTCCATCGGCAATATAAACGGAAAATCAGGAACATTTTAGTTCATTCTAATGAAAACACATTGATTTTTATCATTTGTATTGGAAACAACATTGTCATATGTCTTTTCTTGGAACTGAATAATACGAAACCTCGCTTTATGATTCGAAGTTAAAATCCCTAAATTTGGTTTAATAGTGACTTTTTTTACGTTTTTCATGTTGTTTGATGTTACGTAAATATTTTCATTTTTACCAAAATTTCGATACTTTTTCATGTAGTATCACGATATGTGATTTCGCCTTGAAATCACAGAATTTCGCATAATATTGCATTTTAAGAAAGTTTCTTGCATTTTGTTTCGTACTATAAACCATCGAATTTAGTAATATTTTGACGTTTATCATCCCCCTTTTCCTTTATGTGATATAAACAAAATATTATCGAATTAGGCAATATTTTGATGTTTTTCCACGTTTTTGTGAATTTCCAGTTTATTGTTATTAATTTATTAAATATACGATAAAAATGATGCAAACACGTAATTGATTAAATAATAAACTTAAATACTTCATCTTCAATCATTTATTTGTTTCTCGTTGAAATACTGAGTAAGATATTGAAAAGGGGAGAAATTCGGTTTTTGTTGCATATATCGACGTTTCAGCTGGAATTGTGTGGTTTTACGTGTACATCTTCTATCGGTAATATAAACGAAAAATCAGGAACATTTTAGTTAATTTTAATGAAAACACATTGAATTTTATCATTTGTATTGGAAACAACATTGTCATATGTCATTTCTTGTATCTAAATAATACGAAACCTCGCTCTACGATTCGAAGTTAAAATCCTCAAATTTGGAATAATATTGATTTTTTCACGTTTTTCATGTAGTTTGTTATTACGTAAATATATTAATTTTTTACCAATATTTCGAAACTATTTCATGTAGTATGACGATATGTGATTTGGCCTTCATATCTCAGATTTTCGAATAATATTGCATTTTAAGCAAGTTTTCTTGCATTTTGTTTCGTTCTAAACATCATCGAATTTAGTAATATTTTGACGTTTATCATCCCCTTTTCCTTTATGTGATTTAAACAAAATATCATCGAATTAGGCAATATTTTGCCGTTTTTCAACGGTTTTGTGAATTTTCAGTTTATTGTTATTAATACATTAAATATACGATAAAAATGATGCAAACACGTAATTGATTAGAAATTAATCTTAAATACCTCATTTGCAATCAACTATTTGTTTCTCGAAGAAATACTGAGTAAGATTTTGAAAAGGGGAGAAGTTCGGTTTTTATTGCATATATCGACGTTTCAGTCGGAATTGTGCGGTTTTACGTGTACATTTTCCATCGGCAATATAAACGGAAAATCAGGAACATTTTAGTTCATTCTAATGAAAACACATTGATTTTTATCATTTGTATTGGAAACAACATTGTCATATGTCTTTTCTTGGAACTGAATAATACGAAACCTCGCTTTATGATTCGAAGTTAAAATCCCTAAATTTGGTTTAATAGTGACTTTTTTTACGTTTTTCATGTTGTTTGATGTTACGTAAATATTTTCATTTTTACCAAAATTTCGATACTTTTTCATGTAGTATCACGATATGTGATTTCGCCTTGAAATCACAGAATTTCGCATAATATTGCATTTTAAGAAAGTTTCTTGCATTTTGTTTCGTACTATAAACCATCGAATTTAGTAATATTTTGACGTTTATCATCCCCCTTTTCCTTTATGTGATATAAACAAAATATTATCGAATTAGGCAATATTTTGATGTTTTTCCACGTTTTTGTGAATTTCCAGTTTATTGTTATTAATTTATTAAATATACGATAAAAATGATGCAAACACGTAATTGATTAAATAATAAACTTAAATACTTCATCTTCAATCATTTATTTGTTTCTCGTTGAAATACTGAGTAAGATATTGAAAAGGGGAGAAATTCGGTTTTTGTTGCATATATCGACGTTTCAGCTGGAATTGTGTGGTTTTACGTGTACATCTTCTATCGGTAATATAAACGAAAAATCAGGAACATTTTAGTTAATTTTAATGAAAACACATTGAATTTTATCATTTGTATTGGAAACAACATTGTCATATGTCATTTCTTGTATCTAAATAATACGAAACCTCGCTCTACGATTCGAAGTTAAAATCCTCAAATTTGGAATAATATTGATTTTTTCACGTTTTTCATGTAGTTTGTTATTACGTAAATATATTAATTTTTTACCAATATTTCGAAACTATTTCATGTAGTATGACGATATGTGATTTGGCCTTCATATCTCAGATTTTCGAATAATATTGCATTTTAAGCAAGTTTTCTTGCATTTTGTTTCGTTCTAAACATCATCGAATTTAGTAATATTTTGACGTTTATCATCCCCTTTTCCTTTATGTGATTTAAACAAAATATCATCGAATTAGGCAATATTTTGCCGTTTTTCAACGGTTTTGTGAATTTTCAGTTTATTGTTATTAATACATTAAATATACGATAAAAATGATGCAAACACGTAATTGATTAGAAATTAATCTTAAATACCTCATTTGCAATCAACTATTTGTTTCTCGTTGAAATACTGAGTAAGATATTGAAAAGGGGAGAAGTTCGGTTTTTATTGCATATATCGACATTTCAGCCGGAATTGTGCGGTTTTACGTGTACATTTTCCATCGGTAATATAAACGGAAAATCAGGAACATTTTAGTTCAATCTAATGAAAACACATTGATTTTTATCATTTGTATTGGAAACAACATTGTCATATGTCTTTTCTTGGATCTGAATAATACGAAACCTCGCTTTATGATTCGAAGTTAAAATCCTTTAAATTTGGTTTAATAGTGACTTTTTTTACGTTTTTCATGTTGTTTGATATTACGTAAATATTTTCATTTTTACCATAATTTCGATACTTTTTCACGTAGTAGCACGATATGTGATTTCGCCTTCAAATCTCAGAATTTCGCATAATATTGCATTTTAAGCAAGTTTTCTTCCTTTTGTTTCGTACTATAAATCATGGAATTTAGTAATATTTTGACGTTTATCATCCCCCTTTTCCTTTATGTGATATAAAAAAAATATCATCGAATTAGGCAATATTTTGCTGTTTTTCCACGTTTTTGTGAATTTCCAGTTTATTCGTATTAATTCATTAAATATACGATAAAAATGATACAAACACCTAATTGATTAGATAATAACCTTAAATACTTTATCTTCAATCATCTATTTGCTTCTCGTTGAAATACTGAGTAAGATATTGAAAAGGGGAAAAATTCGGTTTTTATTGCATATATCGACGCTTCAGCTGGAAATGTGTGGTTTTACGTGTACACCTTCTATCGGAAATATAAACGGAAAATCAGGAACATTTTAGTTCATTCTAATGAAAACACATTGATTTTTATCATTTGTATTGGAAACAACATTGTCATATATCTTTTCTTGGATCTGAATAATACGAAACCTCGCTTTATGATTCGAAGTTAAAATCCCTAAATTTGGTTTAATAGTGACTTTTTTTTACGTTTTTCATGTTGTTTGATGTTACGTAAATATTTTCATTTTACCAAAATTTCGATACTTTTTCATGTAGTATCACGATATGTGATTTCGCCTTGAAATCACAGAATTTCGCAAAAAATTGCATTTTAAGAAAGTTTCTTGCATTTTGTTTCGTACTATAAACCATCGAATTTAGTAATATTTTGACGTTTATCATCCCCCTTTTCCTTTATGTGATATAAACAAAATATCATCGAATTAGGCAATATTTTGATGTTTTTCCACGTTTTTGTGAATTTCCAGTTTATTGTTATTAATTTATTAAATATACGATAAAAATGATGCAAACACGTAATTGATTAAATAATAAACTTAAATACTTCATCTTCAATCATTTATTTGTTTCTCGTTGAAATACTGAGTAAGATATTGAAAAGGGGAGAAATTCGGTTTTTATTGCATATATCGACGTTTCAGCTGGAATTGTGTGGTTTTACGTGTACATCTTCTATCGGTAATATAAACGAGAAATCAGGAACATTTTAGTTAATTTTAATGAAAACACATTGAATTTTATCATTTGTATTGGAAACAACATTGTCATATGTCATTTCTTGTATCTAAATAATACGAAACCTCGCTCTACGATTCGAAGTTAAAATCCTCAAATTTGGAATAATATTGATTTTTTCACGTTTTTCATGTAGTTTGTTATTAAGTAAATATATTCATTTTTTACCAATATTTCGAAACTATTTCATGTAGTATCACGATATGTGATTTGGCCTTCATATCTCAGATTTTCGAATAATATTGCATTTTAAGCAAGTTTTCTTGCATTTTGTTTCGTTCTAAACATCATCGAATTTAGTAATATTTTGACGTTTATCATCCCCTTTTCCTTTATGTGATTTAAACAAAATATCATCGAATTAGGCAATATTTTGCCGTTTTTCAACGGTTTTGTGAATTTTCAGTTTATTGTTATTAATACATTAAATATACGATAAAAATGATGCAAACACGTAATTGATTAGAAATTAATCTTAAATACCTCATTTG
This sequence comes from Procambarus clarkii, assembly GCF_040958095.1. Lineage (NCBI taxonomy): Eukaryota > Metazoa > Arthropoda > Malacostraca > Decapoda > Cambaridae > Procambarus > Procambarus clarkii. The sequence continues at coordinate 1,713,002 of NC_091165.1, read as the reverse complement.
CAATCAACTATTTGTTTCTCGTTGAAATACTGAGTAAGATATTGAAAAGGGGAGAAGTTCGGTTTTTATTGCATATATCGACATTTCAGCCGGAATTGTGCGGTTTTACGTGTACATTTTCCATCGGTAATATAAACGGAAAATCAGGAACATTTTAGTTCAATCTAATGAAAACACATTGATTTTTATCATTTGTATTGGAAACAACATTGTCATATGTCTTTTCTTGGATCTGAATAATACGAAACCTCGCTTTATGATTCGAAGTTAAAATCCTTTAAATTTGGTTTAATAGTGACTTTTTTTACGTTTTTCATGTTGTTTGATATTACGTAAATATTTTCATTTTTACCATAATTTCGATACTTTTTCACGTAGTAGCACGATATGTGATTTCGCCTTCAAATCTCAGAATTTCGCATAATATTGCATTTTAAGCAAGTTTTCTTCCTTTTGTTTCGTACTATAAATCATGGAATTTAGTAATATTTTGACGTTTATCATCCCCCTTTTCCTTTATGTGATATAAAAAAAATATCATCGAATTAGGCAATATTTTGCTGTTTTTCCACGTTTTTGTGAATTTCCAGTTTATTCGTATTAATTCATTAAATATACGATAAAAATGATACAAACACCTAATTGATTAGATAATAACCTTAAATACTTTATCTTCAATCATCTATTTGCTTCTCGTTGAAATACTGAGTAAGATATTGAAAAGGGGAAAAATTCGGTTTTTATTGCATATATCGACGCTTCAGCTGGAAATGTGTGGTTTTACGTGTACACCTTCTATCGGAAATATAAACGGAAAATCAGGAACATTTTAGTTCATTCTAATGAAAACACATTGATTTTTATCATTTGTATTGGAAACAACATTGTCATATATCTTTTCTTGGATCTGAATAATACGAAACCTCGCTTTATGATTCGAAGTTAAAATCCCTAAATTTGGTTTAATAGTGACTTTTTTTTACGTTTTTCATGTTGTTTGATGTTACGTAAATATTTTCATTTTACCAAAATTTCGATACTTTTTCATGTAGTATCACGATATGTGATTTCGCCTTGAAATCACAGAATTTCGCAAAAAATTGCATTTTAAGAAAGTTTCTTGCATTTTGTTTCGTACTATAAACCATCGAATTTAGTAATATTTTGACGTTTATCATCCCCCTTTTCCTTTATGTGATATAAACAAAATATCATCGAATTAGGCAATATTTTGATGTTTTTCCACGTTTTTGTGAATTTCCAGTTTATTGTTATTAATTTATTAAATATACGATAAAAATGATGCAAACACGTAATTGATTAAATAATAAACTTAAATACTTCATCTTCAATCATTTATTTGTTTCTCGTTGAAATACTGAGTAAGATATTGAAAAGGGGAGAAATTCGGTTTTTATTGCATATATCGACGTTTCAGCTGGAATTGTGTGGTTTTACGTGTACATCTTCTATCGGTAATATAAACGAAAAATCAGGAACATTTTAGTTAATTTTAATGAAAACACATTGAATTTTATCATTTGTATTGGAAACAACATTGTCATATGTCATTTCTTGTATCTAAATAATACGAAACCTCGCTCTACGATTCGAAGTTAAAATCCTCAAATTTGGAATAATATTGATTTTTTCACGTTTTTCATGTAGTTTGTTATTAAGTAAATATATTCATTTTTTACCAATATTTCGAAACTATTTCATGTAGTATCACGATATGTGATTTGGCCTTCATATCTCAGATTTTCGAATAATATTGCATTTTAAGCAAGTTTTCTTGCATTTTGTTTCGTTCTAAACATCATCGAATTTAGTAATATTTTGACGTTTATCATCCCCTTTTCCTTTATGTGATTTAAACAAAATATCATCGAATTAGGCAATATTTTGCCGTTTTTCAACGGTTTTGTGAATTTTCAGTTTATTGTTATTAATACATTAAATATACGATAAAAATGATGCAAACATGTAATTGATTAGAAATTAATCTTAAATACCTCATTTGCAATCAACTATTTGTTTCTCGTTGAAATACTGAGTAAGATATTGAAAAGGGGAGAAGTTCGGTTTTTATTGCATATATCGACATTTCAGCCGGAATTGTGCAGTTTTACGTGTACATTTTCCATCGGTAATATAAACGGAAAATCAGGAACATTTTAGTTCAATCTAATGAAAACACATTGATTTTTATCATTTGTATTGGAAACAACATTGTCATATGTCTTTTCTTGGATCTGAATAATACGAAACCTCGCTTTATGATTCGAAGTTAAAATCCCTTAAATTTGGTTTAATAGTGACTTTTTTTACGTTTTTCATGTTGTTTGATATTACGTAAATATTTTCATTTTTACCATAATTTCAATACTTTTTCACGTAGTAGCACGATATGTGATTTCGCCTTCAAATCTCAGAATTTCGCATAATATTGCATTTTAAGCAAGTTTTCTTCCTTTTGTTTCGTACTATAAATCATCGAATTTAGTAATATTTTGACGTTTATCATCCCCCTTTTCCTTTATGTGATATAAAAAAAATATCATCGAATTAGGCAATATTTTGATGTTTTTCCACGTTTTTGTGAATTTCCAGTTTATTCGTATTAATTCATTAAATATACGATAAAAATGATACAAACACCTAATTGATTAGATAATAACCTTAAATACTTCATCTTCAATCATCTATTTGCTTCTCGTTGAAATACTGAGTAAGATATTGAAAAGGGGAAAAATTCGGTTTTTATTGCATATATCGACGCTTCAGCTGGAAATGTGCGGTTTTACGTGTACACCTTCTATCGGTAATATAAACGGAAAATCAGGAACATTTTAGTTAATTCTAATGAAAACACATTGAATTTTATCATTTGTATTGGAAATAACATTGTCATATGTCTTTTCTTGGATCTAAATAATACGAAACCTCGGTCTACGATTCGAAGTTAAAATCCTCAAATTTGGAATAATATTGACTTTTTTCACGTTTTTCATGTAGTTTGATATTACGTAAATATATTCATTTTATACCAAAATTTCGAAACTATTTCATGTAGTATCACGATATGTGATTTGGCCTTCATATCTCAGATTTTCGCATAATATTGCATTTTAAGCAAGTTTTCTTGCATTTTGTTTCGTACTAAACATCATCGAATTTAGCAATATTTTGACGTTTATCATTCCCTTTTCTTTTATGTGATTTAAACAAAATATCACCGAATTAGGCAATATTTTGCCGTTTTTCAACGGTTTTGTGAATTTTCAGTTTATTGTTATTAATACATTAAATATACGATAAAAATTATGCAAACACGTAATTGATTAGAAATTAATCTTAAATAACTCATTTTCAATCAACTATATGTTTCTCGTTAAAATACTGAGTAAAATATTGAAAAGGGGAGAAGTTCGGTTTTTATTGCATATATCGACGTTTCAGCCGGAATTGTGCGGTTTTACGTATACATTTTCCATCGGTAATATAAACGGAAAATCAGGAACATTTTAGTTCATTCTAATGAAAACACATTGATTTTTATCATTTGTATTGGAAACAACATTGTCATATGTCTTTTCTTGGATCTAAATAATACGAAACCTCGCTTTATGATTCGAAGTTAAAATCCTTAAATTTGGTTTAATAGAGATTTTTTTTTACGTTTTTCAAGTTGTTTGATATTACGTAAATATTTTCATTTTTACCATAATTTCGATACTTTTTCACGTAGTAGCACGATCTGTGATTTCGCCTTCAAATCACAGAATTTCGCATAATATTGCATTTTAAGAAAGTTTTCTTCCTTGTGTTTCGTATTATAATCATCGAATTTAGTAATATTTTGACGTTTATCATCCCCCTTTTCCTTTATGTGATATAAACAAAATATCATCGAATTAGTCAATATTTTGATGTTTTTCCACGTTTTTGTGAATTTCCAGTTTATTGTTATTAATTTATTAAATATACGATAAAAATGATGCAAACACGTAATTGATTAAATAATAACCTTAAATACTTCATTTTCAATCATCTATTTGTATCTCGTTGAAATACTGAGTAAGATATTGAAAAAAGGGAAAAATTCGTTTTTTATTGCATATATCGACGTTTCAGCTGGAATTTTGCGGTTTTACGTGTACATCTTCTATCGGTAATATAAACGAAAAATCAGGAACATTTTAATTAATTCTAATGAAAACACATTGATTTTTATCATTTGTATTGGAAACAACATTGTCATATGTCTTTTCTTGGATCTAAATAATACGAAACCTCGCTCTATGATTCGAAGTTAAAATCCTCAAATTTTACATAATATTGACTTTTTTCATGTAGTTTGATATTACGTAAATATATTCATTTTTACCAATATTTCGATACTATTTCATGTAGTGTCAGGATATGTGATTTGGCCCTCATATCTCAAATTTTCGCAGAATATTGCATTTAAGTAAGTTTTATTGTATTTTGTTTCGTACTAAACATCATCGAATTTAGCAATATTTTGACGTTTATCATCCCCCTTTTCCTTTATGTGATTTAAACAAAATATCATCGAATTAGGCAATATTTTGCCGTTTTTCCACGTTTTTGTGAATTTTCAGTTTATTGGTATTAATTCAATAAATATACGATAAAAATTATGTAAACACGTAATTAAATAATAAACTTAAATACTTCAACTTCAATCATCTTTTTGTTTCTCGTTGAAATACTGAGTTAGATATTGAAAAGGGGAGAAATTCGGTTTTTATTGCATATATCGACGTTTCAGCTGGAATTGTGCGGTTTAAGTAAACATCTTCTATCGGTAATATAAACGGAAAATCAGGAACATTTTAGTTAATTCTAATGAAAACACAATGAATTTTATCATTTGTATTGGAAACAACATTGTCATATGTCTTGTCTTGGATCTAAATAATACGAAACCTCGCTCTACGATTCGAAGTTAAAATCCTCAAATTTGGAATAATATTGATTTTTTCACGTTTTTCATGTAATTTGTTATTACGTAAATATATTCATTTTTTACCAATATTTCGAAACTATTTCATGTAGTATCACGATATGTGATTTGGCCTTCATATCTCAGATTTTCGAATAATATTGCATTTTAAGCAAGTTTTCTTGCATTTTGTTTCGTACTAAACATCATCGATTTTAGCAATATTTTGACGTTTATCATCCCCTTTTCCTTTAAGTGATTTAAACAAAATATCATCGAATTAGGCAATATTTTGCCGTTTTTCAACGGTTTTGTGAATTTTCAGTTTATTGTTATTAATACATTAAATATACGATAAAAATGATGCAAACACGTAATTGATTAGAAATTAATCTTAAATACCTCATTTTCAATCAACTATTTGTTTCTCGTTGAAATACTGAGTAAGATTTTGAAAAGGGGAGAAGTTCGGTTTTTATTGCATATATCGACGTTTCAGCCGGAATTGTGCGGTTTTACGTGTACATTTTCCATCGGCAATATAAACGGAAAATCAGGAACATTTTAGTTCATTCTAATGAAAACACATTGATTTTTATCATTTGTATTGGAAACAACATTGTCATATGTCTTTTCTTGGATCTGAATAATACGAAACCTCGCTTTATGATTCGAAGTTAAAATCCCTAAATTTGGTTTAATAGTGACTTTTTTTACGTTTTTCATGTTGTTTGATATTACGTAAATATTTTCATTTTTACCAAAATTTCGATACTTTTTCATGTAGTATCACGATATGTGATTTCGCCTTCAAATCACAGAATTTCGCATAATATTGTATTTTAAGAATGTTTCTTGCATTTTGTTTCGTACTATAAACCATCGAATTTAGTAATATTTTGACGTTTATCATCCCCCTTTTCCTTTATGTGATATAAACAAAATATCATCGAATTAGGCAATATTTTGATGTTTTTCCACGTTTTTGTGAATTTCCAGTTTATTGTTATTAATTTATTAAATATACGATAAAAATGATGCAAACACGTAATTGATTAAATAATAAACTTAAATACTTCATCTTCAATCATTTATTTGTTTCTCGTTGAAATACTGAGTAAGATATTGAAAAGGGGAGAAATTCGGCTTTTATTGCATATATCGACGTTTCAGCTGGAAATGTGCGGTTTTACGTGTACATCTTCTATCGGTAATATAAACGAAAAATCAGGAACATTTTAGTTAATTTTAATGAAAACACATTGAATTTTATCATTTGTATTGGAAACAACATTGTCATATGTCATTTCTTGTATCTAAATAATACGAAACCTCGCTCTACGATTCGAAGTTAAAATCCTCAAATTTGGAATAATATTGATTTTTTCACGTTTTTCATGTAGTTTGTTATTACGTAAATATATTCATTTTTTACCAATATTTCGAAACTATTTCATGTAGTATCACGATATGTGATTTGGATTTCATATCTCAGATTTTCGAATAATATTGCATTTTAAGCAAGTTTTCTTGCATTTTGTTTCGTTCTAAACATCATCGAATTTAGTAATATTTTGACGTTTATCATCCCCTTTTCCTTTATGTGATTTAAACAAAATATCATCGAATTAGGCAATATTTTGCCGTTTTTCAACGGTTTTGTGAATTTTCAGTTTATTGTTATTAATACATTAAATATACGATAAAAATGATGCAAACACGTAATTGATTAGAAATTAATCTTAAATACCTCATTTTCAATCAACTATTTGTTTCTCGTTGAAGTACTGAGTAAGATATTGAAAAGGGGAGAAGTTCGGTTTTTATTGCATATATCGACATTTCAGCCGGAATTGTGCGGTTTTACGTGTACATTTTCCATCGGTAATACAAACGGAAATTCAGGAACATTTTAGTTCAATCTAATGAAAACACATTGATTTTTATCATTTGTATTGGAAACAACATTGTCATATGTCTTTTCTTGGATCTGAATAATACGAAACTTCGCTTTATGATTCGAAGTTAAAATCCTTAAATTTGGTTTAATAGTGTCTTTTTTTACGTTTTTCATGTTGTTTAATATTACGAAAATATTTTCATTTTTACCATAATTTCGAAACTTTTTCAGGTAGTAGCACGATAGGTGATTTCGCCTTCAAATCTCAGAATTTCGCATAATATTGCATTTTAAGCAAGTTTTCTTCCTTTTGTTTCGTACTATAAATCATCGAATTTAGTAATATTTTGACGTTTATCATCCCCCTTTTCCTTTATGTGATATAAAACAAATATCATCGAATTAGGCAATATTTTGCTGTTTTTCCACGTTTTTGTGAATTTCCAGTTTATTCGTATTAATTCATTAAATATACGATAAAAATGATACAAAAAACATAATTGATTAGATAATAACCTTAAATACTTAATTTTCAATCATAAATTTGTTTCTCGTTGAAATACTGAGTAAGATATTGAAAAGGGGAGAAATTCGGTTTTTATTGCATATACCGACGTTTCAGCTGGAATTGTGCGGTTTTACGTATACATCTTCCATCGGTAATATAAACGAAAAATCTGGAACATTTTAGTTAATTCTAATGAAAACACATTGAATTTTATCATTTGTATTGGAAACAACATTGTCATATGTCTTTTCTTGGATCTAAATAATACGAAACCTCGCTCTACGATTCGAAGTTAAAATCCTCAAATTTGGAATAATATTGACTTTTTTCACGTTTTTCATGTAGTTTGATATTACGTAAATATATTCTTTTTTACCAATATTTCGAAATTATTTCATGTAGTATCACGATATGTGATTTGGCCTTCATATCTCAGATTTTCGCATAATATTGCATTTTAAGCAAGTTTTCTTGCATTTTGTTTCGTACTAAACATAATCGAATTTAGCAATATTTTGACGTTTATCATTCCCTTTTCCTTTATGTGATTTAAACAAAATATCACCGAATTAGGGAATATTTTGCGGTTTTTCAACGGTTTTGTGAATTTTCAGTTTCTTGTTATTAATTCATTAAATATACGATAAAAATTATGCAAAAACGTAATTGATTAGAAATTAATCTTAAATACCTCATTTTCAATTAACTATTTGTTTCTCGTTGAAATACTGAGTAAGATATTGAAAAGGGGAGAAGTTCGGTTTTTATTGCATATATCGACGTTTCAGCCGGAATTGTGCGGTTTTACGTGTACATCTTCCACCGGCAATATAAACGAAAAATCAGGAACGTTTTAGTTAATTCTAATGAAAACACATTGATTTTTATCATTTGTATTTTAAACAACATTGTCATATGTCTTTTCTTGGATCTAAATAATACGAAACCTCGCTCTATGATTCGAAGTTAAAATCCTCAAATTTTACATAATATTGACTTTTTTCACGTTTTTCATGTAGTTTGATATTACGTAAATAAATTCATTTTTACCAATATTTCGATACTATTTCATGTAGTGTCAGGATATGTGATTTGGCCCTCATATCTCAAACTTTCGCAGAATATTACATTTAAGCAAGTTTTCTTGTATTTTGTTTCGTACTAAACATCATCGAATTTAGCAATATTTTGACGTTTATCATCCCCCTTTTCCTCTATGTGATTTAAACAAAATATCATCGAATACGGCAATATTTTGCCGTTTTTCCACGTTTTTGTGAATTTTCAGTTTATTGGTATTAATTCAATAAATATACGATAAAAATTATGTAAACACGTAATTAAATAATAAACTTAAATACTTCAACTTCAATCATCTTTTTGTTTCTCGTTGAAATACTGAGTAAGATACTGAAAAGGGGAGAAATTCGGTTTTTATTGCATATATCGACGTTTCAGCTGGAATTGTGCGGTTTAAGTAAACATCTTCTATCGGTAATATAAACGGAAAATCAGGAACATTTTAGTTAATTCTAATGAAAACACAATGAATTTTATCATTTGTATTGGAAACAACATTGTCATATGTCTTGTCTTGGATCTAAATAATACGAAACCTCGCTCTACGATTCGAAGTTAAAATCCTCAAATTTGGAATAATATTGATTTTTTCACGTTTTTCATGTAGTTTGTTATTACGTAAATATATTAATTTTTTACCAATATTTCGAAACTATTTCATGTAGTATCACGATATGTGATTTGGCCTTCATATCTCAGATTTTCGAATAATATTGCATTTTAAGCAAGTTTTCTTGCATTTTGTTTCGTACTAAACATCATCGATTTTAGCAATATTTTGACGTTATCATCCCCTTTTCCTTTATGTGATTTAAACAAAATATCATCGAATTAGGCAATATTTTGCCGTTTTTCAACGGTTTTGTGAATTTTCAGTTTATTGTTATTAATACATTAAATATACGATAAAAATGATGCAAACACGTAATTGATTAGAAATTAATCTTAAATACCTCATTTTCAATCAACTATTTGTTTCTCGTTGAAATACTGAGTAAGATTTTGAAAAGGGGAGAAAATCGGTTTTTATTGCATATATCGACGTTTCAGTCGGAATTGTGCGGTTTTACGTGTACATTTTCCATCGGCAATATAAACGGAAAATCAGGAACATTTTAGTTCATTCTAATGAAAACACATTGATTTTTATCATTTGTATTGGAAACAACATTGTCATATGTCTTTTCTTGGATCTGAATAATACGAAACCTCGCTTTATGATTCGAAGTTAAAATCCCTAAATTTGGTTTAATAGTGACTTTTTTTACGTTTTTCATGTTGTTTGATGTTACGTAAATATTTTCATTTTTACCAAAATTTCGATACTTTTTCATGTAGTATCACGATATGTGATTTCGCCTTCAAATCTCAGAATTTCGCATAATATTGCATTTTAAGCAAGTTTTCTTCCTTTTGTTTCGTACTATAAATCATCGAATTTAGTAATATTTTGACGTTAATCATCCCCCTTTTCCTTTATGTGATATAAAAAAAAAATCATCGAATTAGGCAATATTTTGCTGTTTTTCCACGTTTTTGTTAATTTCCAGTTTATTCGTATTAATTCATTATATATACGAAAAAAATGATACAAACACCTAATTGATTAGATAATAACCTTAAATACTTCATCTTCAATCATCTATTTGTTTCTCGTTGAAATACTGAGTAAGATATTGAAAAGGGGAAAAATTCGGTTTTTATTGCATATATCGACGCTTCAGCTGGAAATGTGCGGTTTTACGTGTACATCTTCTATCGGTAATATAAACGGAAAATCAGGAACATTTTAGTTAATTCTAATGAAAACACATTGAATTTTATCATTTGTATTGGAAACAACATTGTCATATGTCTTTTCTTGGATCTAAATAATACGAAACCTCGCTCTACGATTCGAAGTTAAAATCCTCAAATTTGGAATAATATTGACTTTTTTCACGTTTTTCATGTAGTTTGATATTACGAAAATATATTTATTTTTACCAATATTTCGAAACTATTTCATGTAGTATCACGATATGTGAGTTGGCCTTCATATCTCAGATTTTCGCATAATATTGCATTTTAAGCAAGTTTTCTTGCATTTTGTTTCGTTCTAAACATCATCGAATTTAGTAATATTTTGACGTTTATCATCCCCTTTTCCTTTATGTGATTTAAACGAAATTTAATCGAATTAGGCAATATTTTGCTGTTTTTCCACGTTTTTGTGAATTTCCAATTTATTGTTATTAATTAATTAAATATACGATAAAAATGATACAAACACATAATTGATTAGATAATAACCTTAAATACTTCATTTTCAATCATCTATTTGTTTCTCGTTGAAATACTGAGTAAGATATTGAAAAGGGGAGAAGCTCAGTTTTTATTCCATATATCGACGTTTCAGCCGGAATAGAGCGGTTTTACGTGTACATCTTCCACCGGCAATATAAACGAAAAATCAGGAACATTTTAGTTAATTCTAATGAAAACACATTGATTTTTATCATTTGTATTTTAAACAACATTGTCATATGTCTTTTCTTGGATCTAAATAATACGAAAACTCGCTCTATGATTCCAAGTTAAAATCCTCAAATTTTACATAATATTGACTTTTTTCACGTTTTTCATGTAGTTTGATATGACATATATATATTCATTTTTACCAATATTTCGATACTATTGCCACTGCATCCCTCAAGAGAGGGATGCAGTGGCCCAAGAGAGAGATGCAAAGGCTGAAGAGAGGGATGCAGAGGCTCATGAGAGAGATGCAGGACTTCAATAGAGGGATGGAGAGGCTCAAGAGAGTGATGCAGAGGATCAAGAGAGTGATGCAGAGGCTCAAGAGAGTGATGCAGAGGCTCAAGAGAGTGATGCAGAGGATCAAGAGAGTGATGCAGAGGCTTGAGAGAGTGATGCAGTGGCCTCAAGAGAGGGATTCAGAGGATTAAGAGAGTGATACAGAGGCGGAAGAGAGTGTTGCAGAGGCTCAAGAGAGGGATGCAGAGGCTCTAGAGAGTGATGCAGAGACTCAAGAGAGTTATGCAGAGGCTCAAGAGAGTGATGCGGAGGCTTACGAGAGAGATGCAGATGATCAAGAGAAGGATGCAGAGGCTTAAGGGAGTGATGCAGAGGCTGAAGAGAGTGTTGCAGAGGCTTAAGAGAGGGATGCAGAGGCTCAAGAGAGTGATGTAGAGGCTCAAGAGAGTTAAGCAGAGGCTCAAGAGAGTGATGCAGAGGCTTAAGAGAGGGATGCAGAGGCTCAAGAGAGGGATGCAGAAGCTCAATAGAGTGATGCAGTGGATCACGAGAATAATGCAGAGGCTCAAGAGAGGGATGCAGAGGCTAAAGTGAGTGATGCAGAGGCACAAGAGAAAGATGCAGAGGCACTTGAGAGTGATGCAGAGGCTCAAGAGAGGGATGCAGAGGCTCAAGAGAATGATGTAGAGGTTTAGGAGAGGGATGCAGAGGCTCAAGAGAATGATGCAGAGGCTCAGAAGAGTGATGCAGAGGATCAAGAGAATTATGTAGAGGCTTAAGAGAGGGATGCAGAGGCTTAAGAGAGGGATGCAGAGGCTCAAGAGAGTGATGCAGAGGCTGAAGAGAGAGATGCAGAGGCTTAATAGAGTGGTGCAGAGGCTCAAGAGAGTCATGCAGAGGCTCAAGAGAATGATGTAGAGGCTTAAGAGAGGAATGCAGAGGCTCAAGAGAATGATTCAGAGGCTCAAGAAAGTAATGCAGAGGATGAAGAGAGGGATGCAGAGGCTTAAGAGAGTGATGCAGAGGCTAAAGAGAGTTTTGAAGAGGCATGTGAGAATGATGCAGAAGCTCAAGAGAGTGATGCAAAGGCTCAAGAGAGTGATGCAGAGGCTCAAGACAGGGGATGCAGAGGCTTAAGAGAAGGATGCAGAGACTCCAAAGAGTGATGCAAAGGTTCAAGAAAGGGATGCAGAGGCTTTAGAGAGTGATGCAAAGGCTCAAGAGAGTGATGCAGAGGCTCATGAGAGGGGTGCAGAGGCTCCAGTGAGGGATGGAGAGGCTTAGGAGAATGATGCAGAGGCTCCTTAAAGGGATGCAGAGGCTCAGGAGAGTGATGCAGAGGCTCAAGTGATTGATGCAGGGGCTCAAGAGAGTGATGCAGAGGCTTACGAGAGTGATGGAGAGGCTCAAGAGACTGATGCAGAGGCTCAAGTGAGTGATGCAGAGGCTAAAGAGAGTGATGCAGAGGTTTAGGAGAGTGATGCAGAGGCTTAAGAGAGGGATGCAGAGGCTCAAGAGAGTGACGCAGAAGCTCAAAAGAGTGATGCAGAGGCTTAGGAGAATGATGCAGAGGCTCAAGAGAGGGATGCAGATGCTGAGGAGAGTGATGCAGAGGCTTAAGTGAGTGTTGCAGAGGCTTAAGAGAGGGATGCAGAGGCTCAAGAGCGTGATGCAGATTATGAAGAGAGAGATGCAGAGGCTTAAGAGAGTGATGCAAAGGCTCAAGAGAGTGATGCAGAGGCTCAAGAGAATGATATAGAGGCTTAAGAGAGTGATGCAGAGGCTCAAGAGAGTGATGCAGAGGATGAAGAGAGGGATGCAGAGGCTTAAGAGAGTGATGCAGAGACTCAAGAGAGGGATGCAGAGGCTCAAGAGAGTGATGCAGAGGCTTAAGAGAGGGATGCAGAGGCTCAAGGGAGTGATGCAGATGCTGAAGAGAGAGATACAAAGGCTTAAGAGAGTGATGCAGAGGCTTAAGAGAGGGTTGGAGAAGCTCAAGAGAGGGATGTAGAGGCCCAAGAGAGGGATGCAGAGGCTCAAGAGAGGGATGCAGAGGCTCAAGTGAGGGATGCAGAGGCACAAGAGAGGGATGCAGAGGCTCTTGAGAGTGATGCAGAGGCTCAGGAGAGAGGGATGCAGAGGCTTAAGAGAGTGATGCAAAGGCTCAAGAGAGGGATGCAGAGGCTCATGAGAGGGATGAAGGAATTCAAGAGAGGGATGCAGAGGCTCAAGAGAGTGATTCAGAGGCTTCCGAGAGTAATGCAGAGGCTTAGGAGAGTGATGCAGAGGCTTAAAAGAAGGATGCAGGGGCTCAAGAGAGTGACGCAGAGGCTCAAGAGAGTGATGCAGAGGCTCAAGAGAGGGATGCAGGGGCTCAAGAGAGAGAGATGCAGAGGCTCAAGTGAGGGATGCAGAGGCACAAGAGAGGAATTCATAGGCTCTTGAGAGTGATGCAGAGGCTCAGGAGAGTGATGCAGAGGCTTAAGAGAGTGACGCAAAGGCTCAGGAGAGGGATGCAGAGGCTCATGAGAGGGATGCAGGAGTTCAAGAGAGTGGTGCAGAGGCTCAAGAAAGGGATGCAGAGGCTTAAGAAAGTGATGCAGAGGCTCAAAGAAGGGATTCAGAGGCTTACAAGAGTGCTGCAGGGGCTCAACAGAGAGATGCAGAGGCTCAAGTGAGGGATGCAGAGGCACAAGAGAGGGATTCATAGGCTCTTGAGAGTGACGCAGAGGCTCAAGAGAGTGATGCAGAGGCTTAAGAGAGTGATGCAAAGGCTCAGGAGAGGGATCCAGAGGCTCATGAGAGGGATGCAGGAGTTCAAGAGAGTGATGCAGAGGCTCAAGAAAGGGATGCAGAACCTTAAGAAAGTGTTGCAGAGGCTCCAAAAAGGGATGCAGAGGCTTACGAGAGTGCTGCAGAGAGTGTTGCAGAGCCTTAAGAGAGGGATGCAGAGGCTCAAGAGAGTGATGCAAAGGCTCAAGAGAGTGATGCAGAGGCTGAAGAGAGTGTTGCAGAGGCTAAAGAGAGGGATGCAGATGCTCAAGAGAGGGATGCTGAGGCTAAAGAGAGTGATGCAGAGGCTGAAGAGAGTGTTGCAGAGGCTTAAGAGAGGGATGCTGAGGCTCAAGAGAGTGATGCAAAGGCTCAAGAGAGTGATGCAGAGGCTTAAGAGATCGACGTTTCAGCCGGAATAGAGCGGTTTTACGTGTCCATCTTCCATCGGTAATATAAACGGAAAATCAGGAACATTTTAGTTAATTCTAATGAAAACACATTTATTTTTATCATTTGTATTGGAAACAACATTGTCATATGTCTTTTCTTGGATCTAAATGATACGAAACCTCGCTTTATGATTCGAAGTTAAAATCCACAAATTTGGAATAATAGTAACTAATAGCAAAATAGCAACTATTTAGTCAAACCAACAACACATGGAGTGTTTCTCCAAAATAAAGAAACACTTAAATTGAAATATATTCACGTGAAACAATGGAGAAATTCTCCTTAAAATATTGAGTAAGATATTGAAAAGGAGAGAAGTTCTGTTTTTATTGCATATATCGACGGAAAGCCGGATTAGAGCGGTTTTACGTGTACATCTTCCATCGATAATATAAACGGAAAATCAGGAACATTTTAGAGTATTTTGATGAAAACACATTGATTTTTATAATTTGTATTGGAAACAACATCTTTGTATTTTCTAGGATCTAAATAATATGGAACCTCGCTTTATGATTTGAAGTTAAAATCCTCATATATGGTAATGGAGCGTTTTTGTTTACGTTTTTTATGTAGTGTGACATCACGTGAATATATATTCGTTTTTACCAATATTTCGATACTTTTTCATGTAGTATCACGATATGTGATTTGGCCTTTAAATATCAGAATTTCGCATAATATTGCATTTTAAGCAAGTTTTCTTGCATTTTGTTTCGTACTAAAAATCATTGAATATAGCAATATTTTGACGTTTATCATCCACTTTTCCTTTATGTGATATAAACAAAATATCATCGAATTAGGCAATATTTTGCCGTTTTTCCACGTTTTTGTGAATTTTAAGCTTATTGTTAATAATTCAATATATATACGATAAAAATGATGCAAACACATAATTGATTAGAAATTAACATTAAATACTTCATTTTCAATCAACTATTTGTTTCTCCTTAAAATACTGAGTAAGATACTGAAAAGGGGAGAAGTTCTGTTTTTATTGCATATATCGACGTTTCAGCCGGATTAGAGCGGTTTTACGTGTACATCTTCCATCGGTAATATAAAGGAAAAATCAGAAATATTTTAGAGTATTTTAATGAAAACACATTGATTTTTATCATTTGAATTGGAAACAACATCTTTATATGTCTTTTCTAGCATCTAAATAATATGAAACCTAGCTTTATGGTTTGAAGTTAAAATCCTCAAATATGGTAATATAGCGATTTTTTTCACGTTTTTCATGTGGTGTAATTGTACGTAAATATATTCATTATTTACCAATATTTCGATAATGCTTCATGTTTTCTCACCATATGTGATTTGGTCTGAAATCTGAGAATTTCACTTAATATTGCATTTTTAAGCAAGTTTTCTTACGTTTTGTTTTTACTAAAAATCATTGAATTTAGCAATATTTTGACGTTTATCATCCTCTTTTTCTTTATGTGATTTAAACAAAATTCCATCGAATTAGGCAATATTTTGCAGTTTTCCACGTTTTTGTGAATTTTCAGTTTTGTTAATAATTCATTAAATATACGATAAAAATGATGCAAACATATAATTGATTAGAAAAAACCTTAAATACTTCATTTTCAATCAACTATTTGTTTCTCCTTAAAATACTGAGTAAGATATTGAAAAAGCAAGAAGTTCTGTTTTTATTGCATATATCGACATTTCAGCCGGATTCAAGTGGTTTTACATGTACATCTTCCATCGGTTTTATAAACAGAAAATCAGGAACATTTTAGTCAATTCTAATGAAAACGCATTGATTTTTATCAATTGCA
Source organism: Procambarus clarkii (assembly GCF_040958095.1). Classification (NCBI taxonomy): domain Eukaryota; kingdom Metazoa; phylum Arthropoda; class Malacostraca; order Decapoda; family Cambaridae; genus Procambarus; species Procambarus clarkii. Next base: position 1,696,761 of record NC_091165.1, on the reverse strand, counting down.
TTGGAAACAACATTTTTATATGTTTTTTTCTAAGATCTAAATAATACGAAACATCGCTTTATGATTTGAAGTTAAAATCCTCAAATACGGTAATATAGCGATTTTTTTCACGTTTTTCATGTAGTGTGATTGTACGTAAATATATTCATTTTTACCAATATTTCGATAATACTTCATGTTTTCTCACGATATGTGCTTTGGCATTAAATCTGAGAATTTCGTTTAATATTGCATTTTTTAAGCAAGTTTTCTTACGTTTTGTTTTGTACTAAAAATCATTGAATTTAGCAATATTTTGACGTTTATCATCCCCTTTTCCTTCATGTGATATAAACAAAATATTATCGAATTAGGCAATGTTTTGCCGTTTTTCCACGTTTTTGTCAATTTTTAGTTTATTCATTATATATACGATAAAAATGACGCAAACACATAATTGATTAGAAATTTACATTAAATACTTCATTTTCAATCAACTATTTACGTCTCGTTAAAATACTGAGAAAGATATTAAAAAGGGGAGAAGTTCTGTTTTTATTGCATATATCGACGTTTTAGCCGGATTAAAGCGGTTTTACGTGTACACCTTTCATCGGTAATATAAACGGAAAATCAGGAACATTTTAGTGTATTTTAATGAAAACACATTGATTTTTATCATTTGTATTGGAAACAACATCTTTATATGTCTTTTCTATGATCTAAATAATATGGAACCTCGCTTTATGATTTGAAGTTAAAATCCTCAAATTTGGTAATATGGGGTTTTTTTCACGTTTTTCATGTAGTGTGATTGTACGTAAATATATTCATTTTCACCAATATTTCGATAATACTTCATGTTTTCTCACGATATGTTATTTGGCCCTAAATCTGAGAATTTCGCTTAATATTGCATTTTTAAGCAAGTTTTCTTACGTTTTGTTTTGCACTAAAAATCATTGAATTTAGCAATATTTTGACGTTTATCATCCCCTTTTCTTTTATGTGATATAAACAAAATATCATCGTATTAGGCAATATTTTGCCGTTTTTCCACGTCTTTGTGAATTTTCAGTTTACTGTTAATAATTCATTATATATTCGATAAAAATGATGCAACCACATAATTGATTAGAAATTAACATTAAATACTTCATTTTCAATCAACTGTTTGTTTCTCGTTAAAAAACTGAGTAAGATTTTGAAAAAGCGAGTTCTGTTTTTAATGCATATTTTGACGTTTCAGCCGGATTAGAGCGGTTTTACTTGAACATCTTCTATCGGTAATATAAACGGAAAATAAGGAACACTTTAGTTAATTCTAATAAAAATACATTGATTTTTATCATTTGTATTGGAAACAACATTTTTATATGTCTTTTCTAGGATCAAAATAATACGAAACATCGCTTTATGATTTGAAGTTAAAATCCTCAAAAATGGTAATAGAGCGACTTTGTTCACGTTTTTTATGTAGTGTGACATCACGTGAATATATTCGTTTTTACCAATATTTCGAAACTATTTCATGTAGTATCACGATATGGAGATTTGGCCTTTATATATCAGAATTTCGCATAATATTGCATTTTAAGCAAGTTTTCTTGCATTCTGTTTCGTACTAAAAATCATCGAATATAGCAATATTTTGACGTTTATCATCCACATTTCCTTTATGTGATATAAACAAAATATCATCGATTTAGGCAATATTTTGCCGTTTTTCCACGTTTTTTGAATTTTCAGTTTATTGTTAATAATTCAATATATATACGATAAAAATGATGCAAACACATAATTGATTAGAAATTAACATTAAATACTTCATTTTCAATCAACTATTTGTTTCTCCTTAAAATATTGAGTAAGATATTGAAAAGGAGAGAAGTTCTGTTTTTATTGCATATATCGACGGAAAGCCGGATTAGAGCGGTTTTACGTGTACATCTTCCATCGATAATATAAACGGAAAATCAGGAACATTTTAGAGTATTTTGATGAAAACACATTGATTTTTATAATTTGTATTGGAAACAACATCTTTATATGTATTTTCTAGGATCTAAATAATATGGAACCTCGCTTTATGATTTGAAGTTAAAATCCTCATATATGGTAATCGAGCGATTTTGTTTACGTTTTTTATGTAGTGTGACATCACGTGAATATATTCGTTTTTACCAATATTTCGATACTTTTTCATGTAGTATCACGATATGTGATTTGGCCTTTAAATATCAGAATTTCGCATAATATTGCATTTTAAGCAAGTTTTCTTGCATTTTGTTTCGTACTAAAAATCATTGAATATAGCAATATTTTGACGTTTATCATCCCCTTCTCCTTTATGTGATATAAACAAAATATCATCGAATTAGGCAATATTTTGCCGTTTTTCCACGTTTTTGTGAATTTTCAGCTTATTGTTAATAATTCAATATATATACGATAAAAATGATGGAAACACATAATTGATTAGAAACTAACATTAAATACTTCATTTTCAATCAACTATTTGTTTCTCCTTAAAATACTGGGTAAGATACTGAAAAGGGGAGAAGTTCTGTTTTTATTGCATATATCGACGTTTCAGCCGGATTAGAGCGGTTTTACGTGTACATCTTCCATCGGTAATATAAAGGAAAAATCAGAAATATTTTAGAGTATTTTAATGAAAACACATTGATTTTTATCATTTGAATTGGAAACAACATCTTTATATGTCTTTTCTAGCATCTAAATAATATGGAACCTAGCTTTATGGTTTGAAGTTAAAATCCTCAAATATGGTAATATAGCGATTTTTTTCACGTTTTTCATGTGGTGTAATTGTACGTAAATATATTCATTATTTACCAATATTTCGATAATGCTTCATGTTTTTTCACCATATGTGATTTGGTCTGAAATCTGAGAATTTCACTTAATATTGCATTTTTAAGCAAGTTTTCTTACGTTTTGTTTTTACTAAAAATCATTGAATTTAGCAATATTTTGACGTTTATCATCCTCTTTTTCTTTATGTGATTTAAACAAAATTCCATCGAATTAGGCAATATTTTGCAGTTTTCCACGTTTTTGTGAATTTTCAGTTTTGTTAATAATTCTTTAAATATACGATAAAAATGATGCAAACATATAATTGATTAGAAAAAACCTTAAATACTTCATTTTCAATCAACTATTTGTTTCTCCTTAAAATACTGAGTAAGATATTGAAAAAGCAAGAAGTTCTGTTTTTATTGCATATATCGACATTTCAGCCGGATTCAAGTGGTTTTACATGTACATCTTCCATCGGTTTTATAAACAGAAAATCAGGAACATTTTAGTCAATTCTAATGAAAACGCATTGATTTTTATCAATTGCATTGGAAACAACATTTTTATATGTTTTTTTCTAAGATCTAAATAATACGAAACATCGCTTTATGATTTGAAGTTAAAATCCTCAAATACGGTAATATAGCGATTTTTTTCACGTTTTTCATGTAGTGTGATTGTACGTAAATATATTCATTTTTACCAATATTTCGATAATACTTCATGTTTTCTCACGATATTTGCTTTGGCATTAAATCTGAGAATTTCGTTTAATATTGCATTTTTTAAGCAAGTTTTCTTACGTTTTGTTTTGTACTAAAAATCATTGAATTTAGCAATATTTTGACGTTTATCATCCCCTTTTCCTTCATGTGATATAAACAAAATATTATCGAATTAGGCAATGTTTTGCCGTTTTTCCACGTTTTTGTCAATTTTTAGTTTATTCATTATATATACGATAAAAATTACGCAAACACATAATTGATTAGAAATTTACATTAAATACTTCATTTTCAATCAACTATTTATTTCTCGTTAAAATACTGAGTAAGATATTAAAAAGGGGAGAAGTTCGGTTTTTATTGCATATATCGACGTTTTAGCCGGATTAAAGCGGTTTTACGTGTACACCTTTCATCGGTAATATAAACGGAAAATCAGGAACATTTTAGTGTATTTTAATGAAAACACATTGATTTTTATCATTTGTATTGGAAACAACATCTTTATATGTCTTTTCTATGATCTAAATAATATGGAACCTCGCTTTATGATTTGAAGTTAAAATCCTCAAATTTGGTAATATGGCGATTTTTTCACGTTTTTCATGTAGTGTGATTGTACGTAAATATATTCATTTTCACCAATATTTCGATAATACTTCATGTTTTCTCACGATATGTTATTTGGCCCTAAATCTGAGAATTTCGCTTAATATTGCATTTTTAAGCAAGTTTTCTTACGTTTTGTTTTGCACTAAAAATCATTGAATTTAGCAATATTTTGACGTTTATCATCCCCTTTTCCTTTATGTGATATAAACAAAATATCATCGTATTAGGCAATATTTTGCCGTTTTTCCACGTCTTTGTGAATTTTCAGTTTACTGTTAATAATTCATTATATATTCGATAAAAATGATGCAACCATATAATTGATTAGAAATTAACATTAAATACTTCATTTTCAATCAACTGTTTGTTTCTCGTTAAAAAACTGAGTAAGATTTTGAAAAAGCGAGTTCTGTTGTTAATGCATATTTTGACGTTTCAGCCGGATTAGAGCGGTTTTACTTGAACATCTTCTATCGGTAATATAAACGGAAAATAAGGAACACTTTAGTTAATTCTAATAAAAATACATTGATTTTTATCATTTGTATTGGAAACAACATTTTTATATGTCTTTTCTAGGATCAAAATAATACGAAACATCGCTTTATGATTTGAAGTTAAAATCCTCAAAAATGGTAATAGAGCGACTTTGTTCACGTTTTTTATGTAGTGTGACATCACGTGAATATATTCGTTTTTACCAATATTTCGAAACTATTTCATGTAGTATCACGATATGGAGATTTGGCCTTTATATATCAGAATTTCGCATAATATTGCATTTTAAGCAAGTTTTCTTGCATTCTGTTTCGTACTAAAAATCATCGAATATAGCAATATTTTGACGTTTATCATCCACATTTCCTTTATGTGATATAAACAAAATATCATCGATTTAGGCAATATTTTGCCGTTTTTCCACGTTTTTTGAATTTTCAGTTTATTGTTAATAATTCAATATATATACGATAAAAATGATGCAAACACATAATTGATTAGAAATTAACATTAAATACTTCATTTTCAATCAACTATTTGTTTCTCCTTAAAATATTGAGTAAGATATTGAAAAGGAGAGAAGTTCTGTTTTTATTGCATATATCGACGGAAAGCCGGATTAGAGCGGTTTTACGTGTACATCTTCCATCGATAATATAAACGGAAAATCAGGAACATTTTAGAGTATTTTGATGAAAACACATTGATTTTTATAATTTGTATTGGAAACAACATCTTTATATGTATTTTCTAGGATCTAAATAATATGGAACCTCGCTTTATGATTTGAAGTTAAAATCCTCATATATGGTAATGGAGCGATTTTGTTTACGTTTTTTATGTAGTGTGACATCACGTGAATATATTCGTTTTTACCAATATTTCGATACTTTTTCATGTAGTATCACGATATGTGATTTGGCCTTTAAATATCAGAATTTCGCATAATATTGCATTTTAAGCAAGTTTTCTTGCATTTTGTTTCGTACTAAAAATCATTGAATATAGCAATATTTTGACGTTTATCATCCCCTTCTCCTTTATGTGATATAAACAAAATATCATCGAATTAGGCAATATTTTGCCGTTTTTCCACGTTTTTGTGAATTTTCAGCTTATTGTTAATAATTCAATATATATACGATAAAAATGATGGAAACACATAATTGATTAGAAACTAACATTAAATACTTCATTTTCAATCAACTATTTGTTTCTCCTTAAAATACTGGGTAAGATACTGAAAAGGGGAGAAGTTCTGTTTTTATTGCATATATCGACGTTTCAGCAGGATTAGAGCGGTTTTACGTGTACATCTTCCATCGGTAATATAAAGGAAAAATCAGAAATATTTTAGAGTATTTTAATGAAAACACATTGGTTTTTATCATTTGAATTGGAAACAACATCTTTATATGTCTTTTCTAGCATCTAAATAATATGGAACCTAGCTTTATGGTTTGAAGTTAAAATCCTCAAATATGGAAATATAGCGATTTTTTTCACGTTTTTCATGTGGTGTAATTGTACGTAAATATATTCATTATTTACCAATATTTCGATAATGCTTCATGTTTTTTCACCATATGTGATTTGGTCTGAAATCTGAGAATTTCACTTAATATTGCATTTTTAAGCAAGTTTTCTTACGTTTTGTTTTTACTAAAAATCATTGAATTTAGCAATATTTTGACGTTTATCATCCTCTTTTTCTTTATGTGATTTAAACAAAATTCCATCGAATTAGGCAATATTTTGCAGTTTTCCACGTTTTTGTGAATTTTCAGTTTTGTTAATAATTCATTAAATATACGATAAAAATGATGCAAACATATAATTGATTAGAAAAAACCTTAAATACTTCATTTTCAATCAACTATTTGTTTCTCCTTAAAATACTGAGTAAGATATTGAAAAAGCAAGAAGTTCTGTTTTTATTGCATATATCGACATTTCAGCCGGATTCAAGTGGTTTTACATGTACATCTTCCATCGGTTTTATAAACAGAAAATCAGGAACATTTTAGTCAATTCTAATGAAAACGCATTGATTTTTATCAATTGCATTGGAAACAACATTTTTATATGTTTTTTTCAAAGATCTAAATAATACGAAACATCGCTTTATGATTTGAAGTTAAAATCCTCATATACGGTAATATAGCGATTTTTTTCACGTTTTTCATGTAGTGTGATTGTACGTAAATATATTCATTTTTACCAATATTTCGATAATACTTCCTGTTTTCTCACGATATTTGCTTTGGCATTAAATCTGAGAATTTCGTTTAATATTGCATTTTTTAAGCAAGTTTTCTTACGTTTTGTTTTGTACTAAAAATCATTGAATTTAGCAATATTTTGACGTTTATCATCCCCTTTTCCTTCATGTGATATAAACAAAATATTATCGAATTAGGCAATGTTTTGCCGTTTTTCCACGTTTTTGTCAATTTTTAGTTTATTCATTATATATACGATAAAAATGACGCAAACACATAATTGATTAGAAATTTACATTAAATACTTCATTTTCAATCAACTATTTATTTCTCGTTAAAATACTGAGAAAGATATTAAAAAGGGGAGAAGTTCTGTTTTTATTGCATATATCGACGTTTTAGCCGGATTAAAGCGGTTTTACGTGTACACCTTTCATCGGTAATATAAACGGAAAATCAGGAACATTTTAGTGTATTTTAATGAAAACACATTGATTTTTATCATTTGTATTGGAAACAACATCTTTATATGTCTTTTCTATGATCTAAATAATATGGAACCTCGCTTTATGATTTGAAGTTAAAATCCTCAAATTTGGTAATATAGCGATTTTTTCACGTTTTTCATGTAGTGTGATTGTACGTAAATATATTCATTTTCACCAATATTTCGATAATACTTCATGTTTTCTCACGATATGTTATTTGGCCCTAAATCTGAGAATTTCGCTTAATATTGCATTTTTAAGCAAGTTTTCTTACGTTTTGTTTTGCACTAAAAATCATTGAATTTAGCAATATTTTGACGTTTATCATCCCCTTTTCCTTTATGTGACATAAACAAAAAATCATCGTATTAGGCAATATTTTGCCGTTTTTCCACGTCTTTGTGAATTTTCAGTTTACTGTTAATAATTCATTATATATTCGATAAAAATGATGCAACCACATAATTGATTAGAAATTAACATTAAATACTTCATTTTCAATCAACTGTTTGTTTCTCGTTAAAAAACTGAGTAAGATTTTGAAAAAGCGAGTTCTGTTTTTAATGCATATTTTGACGTTTCAGCCGGATTAGAGCGGTTTTACTTGAACATCTTCTATCGGTAATATAAACGGAAAATAAGGAACACTTTAGTTAATTCTAATAAAAATACATTGATTTTTATCATTTGTATTGGAAACAACATTTTTATATGTCTTTTCTAGGATCTAAATAATACGAAACATCGCTTTATGATTTGAAGTTAAAATCCTCAAAAATGGTAATAGAGCGACTTTGTTCACGTTTTTTATGTAGTGTGACATCACGTGAATATATTCGTTTTTACCAATATTTCGAAACTATTTCATGTAGTATCACGATATGGAGATTTGGCCTTTATATATCAGAATTTCGCATAATATTGCATTTTAAGCAAGTTTTCTTGCATTCTGTTTCGTACTAAAAATCATCGAATATAGCAATATTTTGACGTTTATCATCCGCATTTCCTTTATGTGATATAAACAAAATATCATCGATTTAGGCAATATTTTGCCGTTTTTCCACGTTTTTTGAATTTTCAGTTTATTGTTAATAATTCAATATATATACGATAAAAATGATGCAAACACATAATTGATTAGAAATTAACATTAAATACTTCATTTTCAATCAACTATTTGTTTCTCCTTAAAATATTGAGTAAGATATTGAAAAGGAGAGAAGTTCTGTTTTTATTGCATATATCGACGGAAAGCCGGATTAGAGCGGTTTTACGTGTACATCTTCCATCGATAATATAAACGGAAAATCAGGAACATTTTAGAGTATTTTGATGAAAACACATTGATTTTTATAATTTGTATTGGAAACAACATCTTTGTATTTTCTAGGATTTAAATAATATGGAACCTCGCTTTATGATTTGAAGTTAAAATCCTCATATATGGTAATGGAGCGTTTTTGTTTACGTTTTTTATGTAGTGTGACATCACGTGAATATATTCGTTTTTACCAATATTTCGATACTTTTTCATGTCGTATCACGATATGTGATTTGGCCTTTAAATATCAGAATTTCGCATAATATTGCATTTTAAGCAAGTTTTCTTGCATTTTGTTTCGTACTAAAAATCATTGAATATAGCAATATTTTGACGTTTATCATCCACTTCTCCTTTATGTGATATAAACAAAATATCATCGAATTAGGCAATATTTTGCCGTTTTTCCACGTTTTTGTGAATTTTAAGCTTATTGTTAATAATTCAATATATATACGATAAAAATGATGGAAACACATAATTGATTAGAAACTAACATTAAATACTTCATTTTCAATCAACTATTTGTTTCTCCTTAAAATATTGAGTAAGATATTGAAAAGGAGAGAAGTTCTGTTTTTATTGCATATATCGACGGAAAGCCGGATTAGAGCGGTTTTACGTGTACATCTTCCATCGATAATATAAACGGAAAATCAGGAACATTTTAGAGTATTTTGATGAAAACACATTGATTTTTATAATTTGTATTGGAAACAACATCTTTATATGTATTTTCTAGGATCTAAATATTATGGAACCTCGCTTTATGATTTGAAGTTAAAATCCTCATATATGGTAATGGAGCGATTTTGTTTACGTTTTTTATGTAGTGTGACATCACGTGAATATATTCGTTTTTACCAATATTTCGATACTTTTTCATGTAGTATCACGATATGTGATTTGGCCTTTAAATATCAGAATTTCGCATAATATTGCATTTTAAGCAAGTTTTCTTGCATTTTGTTTCGTACTAAAAATCATTGAATATAGCAATATTTTGACGTTTATCATCCCCTTCTCCTTTATGTGATATAAACAAAATATCATCGAATTAGGCAATATTTTGCCGTTTTTCCACGTTTTTGTGAATTTTCAGCTTATTGTTAATAATTCAATATATATATGATAAAAATGATGGAAACACATAATTGATTAGAAACTAACATTAAATACTTCATTTTCAATCAACTATTTGTTTCTCCTTAAAATACTGGGTAAGATACTGAAAAGGGGAGAAGTTCTGTTTTTATTGCATATATCGACGTTTCAGCAGGATTAGAGCGGTTTTACGTGTACATCTTCCATCGGTAATATAAAGGAAAAATCAGAAATATTTTAGAGTATTTTAATGAAAACACATTGGTTTTTATCATTTGAATTGGAAACAACATCTTTATATGTCTTTTCTAGCATCTAAATAATATGGAACCTAGCTTTATGGTTTGAAGTTAAAATCCTCAAATATGGAAATATAGCGATTTTTTTCACGTTTTTCATGTGGTGTAATTGTACGTAAATATATTCATTATTTACCAATATTTCGATAATGCTTCATGTTTTTTCACCATATGTGATTTGGTCTGAAATCTGAGAATTTCACTTAATATTGCATTTTTAAGCAAGTTTTCTTACGTTTTGTTTTTACTAAAAATCATTGAATTTAGCAATATTTTGACGTTTATCATCCTCTTTTTCTTTATGTGATTTAAACAAAATTCCATCGAATTAGGCAATATTTTGCAGTTTTCCACGTTTTTGTGAATTTTCAGTTTTGTTAATAATTCATTAAATATACGATAAAAATGATGCAAACATATAATTGATTAGAAAAAACCTTAAATACTTCATTTTCAATCAACTATTTGTTTCTCCTTAAAATACTGAGTAAGATATTGAAAAAGCAAGAAGTTCTGTTTTTATTGCATATATCGACATTTCAGCCGGATTCAAGTGGTTTTACATGTACATCTTCCATCGGTTTTATAAACAGAAAATCAGGAACATTTTAGTCAATTCTAATGAAAACGCATTGATTTTTATCAATTGCATTGGAAACAACATTTTTATATGTTTTTTTCAAAGATCTAAATAATACGAAACATCGCTTTATGATTTGAAGTTAAAATCCTCATATACGGTAATATAGCGATTTTTTTCACGTTTTTCATGTAGTGTGATTGTACGTAAATATATTCATTTTTACCAATATTTCGATAATACTTCCTGTTTTCTCACGATATTTGCTTTGGCATTAAATCTGAGAATTTCGTTTAATATTGCATTTTTTAAGCAAGTTTTCTTACGTTTTGTTTTGTACTAAAAATCATTGAATTTAGCAATATTTTGACGTTTATCATCCCCTTTTCCTTCATGTGATATAAACAAAATATTATCGAATTAGGCAATGTTTTGCCGTTTTTCCACGTTTTTGTCAATTTTTAGTTTATTCATTATATATACGATAAAAATGACGCAAACACATAATTGATTAGAAATTTACATTAAATACTTCATTTTCAATCAACTATTTATTTCTCGTTAAAATACTGAGAAAGATATTAAAAAGGGGAGAAGTTCTGTTTTTATTGCATATATCGACGTTTTAGCCGGATTAAAGCGGTTTTACGTGTACACCTTTCATCGGTAATATAAACGGAAAATCAGGAACATTTTAGTGTATTTTAATGAAAACACATTGATTTTTATCATTTGTATTGGAAACAACATCTTTATATGTCTTTTCTATGATCTAAATAATATGGAACCTCGCTTTATGATTTGAAGTTAAAATCCTCAAATTTGGTAATATAGCGATTTTTTCACGTTTTTCATGTAGTGTGATTGTACGTAAATATATTCATTTTCACCAATATTTCGATAATACTTCATGTTTTCTCACGATATGTTATTTGGCCCTAAATCTGAGAATTTCGCTTAATATTGCATTTTTAAGCAAGTTTTCTTACGTTTTGTTTTGCACTAAAAATCATTGAATTTAGCAATATTTTGACGTTTATCATCCCCTTTTCCTTTATGTGACATAAACAAAAAATCATCGTATTAGGCAATATTTTGCCGTTTTTCCACGTCTTTGTGAATTTTCAGTTTACTGTTAATAATTCATTATATATTCGATAAAAATGATGCAACCACATAATTGATTAGAAATTAACATTAAATACTTCATTTTCAATCAACTGTTTGTTTCTCGTTAAAAAACTGAGTAAGATTTTGAAAAAGCGAGTTCTGTTTTTAATGCATATTTTGACGTTTCAGCCGGATTAGAGCGGTTTTACTTGAACATCTTCTATCGGTAATATAAACGGAAAATAAGGAACACTTTAGTTAATTCTAATAAAAATACATTGATTTTTATCATTTGTATTGGAAACAACATTTTTATATGTCTTTTCTAGGATCTAAATAATACGAAACATCGCTTTATGATTTGAAGTTAAAATCCTCAAAAATGGTAATAGAGCGACTTTGTTCACGTTTTTTATGTAGTGTGACATCACGTGAATATATTCGTTTTTACCAATATTTCGAAACTATTTCATGTAGTATCACGATATGGAGATTTGGCCTTTATATATCAGAATTTCGCATAATATTGCATTTTAAGCAAGTTTTCTTGCATTCTGTTTCGTACTAAAAATCATCGAATATAGCAATATTTTGACGTTTATCATCCGCATTTCCTTTATGTGATATAAACAAAATATCATCGATTTAGGCAATATTTTGCCGTTTTTCCACGTTTTTTGAATTTTCAGTTTATTGTTAATAATTCAATATATATACGATAAAAATGATGCAAACACATAATTGATTAGAAATTAACATTAAATACTTCATTTTCAATCAACTATTTGTTTCTCCTTAAAATATTGAGTAAGATATTGAAAAGGAGAGAAGTTCTGTTTTTATTGCATATATCGACGGAAAGCCGGATTAGAGCGGTTTTACGTGTACATCTTCCATCGATAATATAAACGGAAAATCAGGAACATTTTAGAGTATTTTGATGAAAACACATTGATTTTTATAATTTGTATTGGAAACAACATCTTTGTATTTTCTAGGATTTAAATAATATGGAACCTCGCTTTATGATTTGAAGTTAAAATCCTCATATATGGTAATGGAGCGTTTTTGTTTACGTTTTTTATGTAGTGTGACATCACGTGAATATATTCGTTTTTACCAATATTTCGATACTTTTTCATGTCGTATCACGATATGTGATTTGGCCTTTAAATATCAGAATTTCGCATAATATTGCATTTTAAGCAAGTTTTCTTGCATTTTGTTTCGTACTAAAAATCATTGAATATAGCAATATTTTGACGTTTATCATCCACTTCTCCTTTATGTGATATAAACAAAATATCATCGAATTAGGCAATATTTTGCCGTTTTTCCACGTTTTTGTGAATTTTAAGCTTATTGTTAATAATTCAATATATATACGATAAAAATGATGCAAACACATAATTGATTAGAAATTAACATTAAATACTTCATTTTCAATCAACTATTTGTTTCTCCTTAAAATACTGAGTAAGATACTGAAAAGGGGAGAAGTTCTGTTTTTATTGCATATATCGACGTTTCAGCCGGATTAGAGCGGTTTTACGTGTACATCTTCCATCGGTAATATAAAGGAAAAATCAGAAATATTTTAGAGTATTTTAATGAAAACACATTGATTTTTATCATTTGAATTGGAAACAACATCTTTATATGTCTTTTCTAGCATCTAAATAATATGGAACCTAGCTTTATGGTTTGAAGTTAAAATCCTCAAATATGGTAATATAGCGATTTTTTTCACGTTTTTCATGTGGTGTAATTGTACGTAAATATATTCATTATTTACCAATATTTCGATAATGCTTCATGTTTTCTCACCATATGTGATTTGGTCTGAAATCTGAGAATTTCACTTTATATTGCATTTTTAAGCAAGTTTTCTTACGTTTTGTTTTGTACTAAAAATCATTGAATTTAGCAATATTTTGACGTTTATCATCCTCTTTTTCTTTATGTGATTTAAACAAAATTCCATCGAATTAGGCAATATTTTGCAGTTTTCCACGTTTTTGTGAATTTTCAGTTTTGTTAATAATTCATTAAATATACGATAAAAATGATGCAAACATATAATTGATTAGAAAAAACCTTAAATACTTCATTTTCAATCAACTATTTGTTTCTCCTTAAAATACTGAGTAAGATATTGAAAAAGCAAGAAGTTCTGTTTTTATTGCATATATCGACATTTCAGCCGGATTCAAGTGGTTTTACATGTACATCTTCCATCGGTTTTATAAACAGAAAATCAGGAACATTTTAGTCAATTCTAATGAAAACGCATTGATTTTTATCAATTGCATTGGAAACAACATTTTTATATGTTTTTTTCTAAGATCTAAATAATACGAAACATCGCTTTATGATTTGAAGTTAAAATCCTCAAATACGGTAATATAGCGATTTTTTTCACGTTTTTCATGTAGTGTGATTGTACGTAAATATATTCATTTTTACCAATATTTCGATAATACTTCATGTTTTCTCACGATATGTGCTTTGGCATTAAATCTGAGAATTTCGTTTAATATTGCATTTTTTAAGCAAGTTTTCTTACGTTTTGTTTTGTACTAAAAATCATTGAATTTAGCAATATTTTGATGTTTATCATCCCCTTTTCCTTCATGTGATATAAACAAAATATTATCGAATTAGGCAATGTTTTGCCGTTTTTCCACGTTTTTGTCAATTTTTAGTTTATTCATTATATATACGATAAAAATGACGCAAACACATAATTGATTAGAAATTTACATTAAATACTTCATTTTCAATCAACTATTTATTTCTCGTTAAAATACTGAGTAAGATATTAAAAAGGGGAGAAGTTCTGTTTTTATTGCATATATCGACGTTTTAGCCGGATTAAAGCGGTTTTACGTGTACATCTTTCATCGGTAATATAAACGGAAAATCAGGAACATTTTAGTGTATTTTAATGAAAACACATTGATTTTTATCATTTGTATTGGAAACAACATCTTTATATGTCTTTTCTATGATCTAAATAATATGGAACCTCGCTTTATGATTTGAAGTTAAAATCCTCAAATTTGGTAATAAAGCGATTTTTTCACGTTTTTCATGTAGTGTGATTGTACGTAAACATATTCATTTTTACCATTATTTCGATAATGCTTCATGTTTTCTCACCATATGTGATTTGGTCTGAAATCACATATGGTGATTTCAGTTAATATTGATTTCAGTTAATATTGATTGTAGTTAATATTTCAGTTAATATTGATTTCAGTTAATATAATATTAATTTCACTTAATATTGCATTTTTAAGCAAGTTTTCTTACGTTTTGTTTTGTACTAAAAATCTTTGAATTTAGCAATATTTTGACGTTTATAAACTGAAAATTCACATAAACGTGAAAAACGGCAAAATATTGCCTAATTCGATGATATTTTGTTTATATCACATATAGGAAAAGGGGATCTTTTCCTTTATGTGATATAAACAAAATATCATCGAATTAGGCAATATTTTGCCGTTTTTCACGTTTCTGTGAATTTTCTGTTTATTGTTTATTATTCATTATATATATACGATAAAAATGATGCAAACACATAATTGATTAGAAATTAACATTAAATACTTCATTTTCAATCAACTATTTGTTTCCCGTTAAAAAACTGAGTAAGATATTGAAAAAGCGAGTAGTTCTGTTTTTATTGAATATATCGACGTTTCAGCCGGATTAGAGCGGTTTTACATGTACATCTTTCAATGGTAATATAAACGGAAAATCAGGAACACTTTAGTTAATTCTATTGAAAACACATTGATTTTTATCATTTGTATTGGAAGCAACATTTTTATATGTCTTTTCTAGGATCTAAATAATACGAAACCTCGCTCTATGATTTGAAGTTAAAATCTTCATATATTGTAATAGAGCGATTTTGTTCACGTTTTTTATGTAGTGTGACTTCACGTGATTATATTCGTTTTTACCAATATTTCGATAGTATTTCATTTAGTATCACGATATGTGATTTAGCCTTTATATATCCGAATTTCGCATAATATTGCATTTTAAGCAAGTTTTCTTGCATTTTGTTTCGTAATAAAAATCATCGAATATAGCAATATTTTGACGTTTATCATCCCCATTTCCTTTATGTGATATAAACAAAATATCATCGAATTAAGCAATATTTTGCCGTTTTTCCACGTTTTTGTGAATTTTCAGTTTATTGTTAATAATTCATTATAAATACGATAAAAATGATGCAAACACATAATTGATTAGAAATTAACAGTAAATACTTCATATTCAACCAACTATTTGTTTCTCGTTAAAATACTGAGTAAGGTATTGAAAAGGGGAGAAGTTCTGTTTTTATTGCATATATCGACGTTTCAGCCGGATTAGAGCGGTTTTACGTGTACATCTTCCATCGGTAATATAAACGAAAAATCAGAAATATTTTAGAGTATTTTAATGAAAACACATTGATTTTTATCATTTGTATTGGAAACAACATCTTTATATGTCTTTTCTATGATCTAAATAATATGGAACCTAGCTTTATGGTTTGAAGTTTAAATCCTCAAATATGGTAATATAGCGATTTTTTTCACGTTTTTCATGTGGTGTAATTGTACGTAAATATATTCATTTTTACCAATATTTCGATAATGCTTCATGTTTTCTCACCATATGTGATTTGGTCTGAAATCTGAGAATTTCACTTTATATTGCATTTTTAAGCAAGTTTTCTTACGTTTTGTTTTGTACTAAAAATCATTGAATTTAGCAATATTTTGACGTTTATCATCCTCTTTTTCTTTATGTGATTTAAACAAAATTCCATCGAATTAGGCAATATTTTGCAGTTTTCCACGTTTTTGTGAATTTTCAGTTTTGTTAATAATTCATTAAATATACGATAAAAATGATGCAAACATATAATTGATTAGAAAAAAAACCTTAAATACTTCATTTTCAATCAACTATTTGTTTCTCCTTAAAATACTAAGTAAGATATTGAAAAAGCGAGAAGTTCTGTTTTTATTGCATATATCGACGTTTCAGCCGGATTAGAGCGGTTTTACGTGTACATCTTCCATCAGTAATATAAACGGAAAATCAGGAATATTTTAGTTAATTCTAATGAAAACACATTGATTTTTATCATTTGTATTGGAAACAACATTTTTATATGTCTTTTCTAGGATCTAAATAATACGAAACATCGCTCTATGATTTGAAGTTAAAATCCTCAAATAAGGTAATAGAGTGATTTTGTTCACGTTTTTTATGTTATGTGACATCACGTGAATATATTCGTGATATTTATAAAACCAATATTTCGATACTATTTCATGTAGTATCAGGATAAGTGATTTGGACTTTAAATATGAGAATTTCGCATAATATTGCATTTTAAGCAAGATTTCTTGCATTTTGTTTCGTAGTAAAAATCATCGGATATAGCAATATTTTGACGTTTATCATCCCCTTTTCCTGTATGTGATATAAACAAAATATCATCGAATTAGGTAATATTTTGCCGTTTTTCCACGTTTTTGAGAATTTTCAGTTTAATGTTATTAATTCATTATATATACAATAAAAATGATGCAAACACATAATTGATAATGAAGTAATAATAAATACTTCATTTGCAATCAACTATTTGTTTATCGTTAAAAAACTGAGTAAGATATTGAAAAAGCAAAAAGTTATGATTTTATTGCATATATCTACGTTTCAGCCGGATTAGAGCGGTTTTACGTGTACATCTTAAATCGGTAATATAAACGGAATATCAGGAACATTTTAGTTAATTCTAATGAAAACACGTTGAATTTTATCATTTGTATTGGAAACAACAACTTTATGTGTCTTTTCTAGGATCTAAAAAATACGAAACCTCGCTTTTTAATTTGAAGTAAAAATCCTCAAATTTGGTAATATAGCGAAATTTTTCACGTTTTTCATGTAGTGTCACTTTACGTAAATATATTCGTTTTACCAATATTTCGATACTACTTCATATTTTCTCACGATCTGTGATTTGGCCTTCAAATCTCAGAATTTCGCAAATTTTGCATTTTTAAGCAAGTTTTCTTGCGTTTTATTTTGTACTAAAAATCATTGAATTTAGCAATATGTGTACGTTTATCATCCTCTTTTCCTTTATGTGATTTAAACAAAATACCATCGAATTAGGCAATATTTTGCCGTTTTCCACATTTTTGTGAATTTTCAGTTTATTGTTAATAATTCATTATATATACGATAAAAATGATGCAAACATATAATTGATTAGAAAAAAACTTAAATACTTCATTTTCAATCAACTATTTGTTTCTCCTTAAAATACTGAGTAAGATATTGAAAAAGCGACAAATTCTGTTTTTATTGCATATATCGACGTTTCAGCCGGGTTAGAGCGGTTTTACGTGTACATCTTCCATCAGTAATATAAACGGAAAATCAGGAATATTTTAGTTAATTCTAATGAAAACACATTGATTTTTATCATTTGTATTAGAAACAACATTTTCATATGTCTTTTCTAGGATCTAAATAATACGAAACATCGCTTAATGATTTGAAGTAAAAATCCTCAAATAAGATAATAGAGCGATTTTGTTCACGTTTTTTATGTAGTGTGACATCACGTGAATATATTCGTTTTTACCAATATTTCGATACTATTTCATGTAGTATCATGATATGTGATTTGGCCTTTAAATGCCAGAATTTCGCATAATATTGCATTTTAAGCAAATTTTCTTGCATTTTGTTTCGTACAAAAAATCATCGAATATAGCAATATTTTGCCGTTTTTCCACGTTTTTGTGAATTTTCAGTTTATTGTTAATAACTTAATATATATACGATAAAAATGATGCAAACACATATTTGATTAGAAATTAACATTAAATACTTCATTTTCAATTAACTATTTGTTTCTCGTTAAAATACTGAGTAAGATACTGAAAAGGGGAAAAGTTCTGTTTTTATTGCATATTTCGAGTTTCAGCAGGATTAGAGCGGTTTTACGTGTACATCTTCCATCGGTAATATAAACGGAAAATCAGAAATATTTTAGAGTATTTTAATGAAAACACATTGATTTTTATCATTTGTATTGGAAACAACATCTTTATATGTCTTTTTTAGGGTCTAAATAATATGGAATCTAGCTTTATGATTTGAAGATAAAATCCACAAATATGGTAATATAGCGATTTTTTCACGTTTTTCATGTAGTGTGATTGTACGTAAATATATTCATTTTTACCAATATTTCGATAATACTTCATGTTTTCTCGCGATATGTGATTTGGCCTTAAATCTGAGAATTTCGCATAATATTGCATTTTTAAGCAAGTTTTTTACGTTTTGTTTTGTAATAAAAATCATTGAATTTAGCAATATTTTAACGTTTATCATCCCATTTGATGTGATTTATATGTGATATAAACAAAATATCATCGAATTAGGCAATATTTTGCCGTTTTTCCACTTTTTTGTGAATTTTCAGTTTATTGGTAATAATTCATTATATATACGATAAAAATGATGCAAACACATAATTGATTAGAAATTAACAGTAAATACTTCATATTTAATCAACTATTTGTTTCTCGTTAAAATACTG
Source organism: Procambarus clarkii (assembly GCF_040958095.1). Lineage (NCBI taxonomy): Eukaryota > Metazoa > Arthropoda > Malacostraca > Decapoda > Cambaridae > Procambarus > Procambarus clarkii. Next base: position 1,677,355 of record NC_091165.1, on the reverse strand, counting down.
AGTAAGATATTGAAAAGGGGAGAAGTTCTGTTTTTATTGCAAATATCGACGTTTTAGCCGGATTAGAGCTGTTTTACGTGTACATCTTCCATCGGTAATATAAATGGAAAATCAGAAATATTTTAGAGTATTTTAATGAAAACACATTGATTTTTATCAATTGTATTGGAAACAACATTTTTATATGGCTTTTCTAAGATCAAAATAATACGAAATATCGCTTTATGATTTGAAGTTAAAATCCTCAAATACGGTAATATAGCGATTTTTTTACGTTTTTCATGTAGTGTGATTGTACGTAAATATATTCATTTTTACCAATATTTCGATAATGCTTCATGTTTTCTCACCATATGTGATTTGGTCTGAAATCTGAGAATTTCACTTAATATTGCATTTTTAAGCAAGTTTTCTTACGTTTTGTTTTGTACTAAAAATCATTGAATTTAGCATTATTTTGACGTTTATCATCCTCTTTTCCTTTATGTGATTTAAACAAAATTCCATCGAATTAGGCAATATTTTGCCGTTTTCCACGTTTTTGTGAATTTTCAGTTTTGTTAATAATTCATTAAATATACGATAAAAATGATACAAAGATATAATTGATTAGAAAAAACCTTAAATACTTCATTTTCAATCAACTATTTGTTTCTCGTTAAAATACTGAGTAAGATATTGAAAAGGGGAGAAGTTCTGTTTTTATTGCATATATCGACGTTTCAGCCGGATTCAAGTGGTTTTACGTGTACATCTTCCATCGGTATTATAAACGGAAAATCAGGAATATTTTAGTTAATTCTAATGAAAACACCTTGATTTTTATCATTTGTATTAGAAACAACATATTTATATGTCTTTTCTAGGATCTAAATAATACGAAACATCGCTTTATGATTTGAAGTAAATTCCTCAAATAAGGTAATAGAGCGATTTTGTTCACGTTTTTTATGTAGTGTGACATATTGCATTTTCAGCAAGTTTTCTTGCATTTTGTTTCGTACTAAAAATCATCGAATATAGCAATATTTTGACGTTTATCATCCCCTTTTCCTTTATGTGATATTAACAAAATATCATCGCATTGGGCAATATTTTGCCGTTTTTCCACGTTTTTGTGAATTTTCAGCTTATTGTTAATAATTCAATATATACGATAAAAATGATGCAAACACATAATTGATTAGAAATTAACATTAAATCATTTTCAATCAACTATTTGTTTCTCCTTAAAATACTGAGTAAGATACTGAAAAGGGGAGAAGTTCTGTTTTATTGCATATATCGACGTTTCAGCCGGATTAGAGCGGTTTTACGTGTACACTTCCATCGGTAATATAAACGGAAAATCAGAAATATTTTAGAGTATTTTAATGAAAACACATTGATTTTTATCATTTGTATTGGAAACAACATCTTTATATGTCTTTTTTAGGATCTAAATAATATGGAATCTAGCTTTATGATTTGAAGATAAAATCCTCAAACATGGTAATATAGCGATTCTTTCACGTTTTTCATTGTACGTAAATATATTAATTTTTACCAGTATTTCGATAATACTTCATGTTTTCTCACGATATGTGATTTGGCCTTAAATCTGAGAATTTCACTTAATATTGCATTTTTAAGCAAGATTTCTTACGTTTTGTTTTGTACTAAAAATCAATGAATTTAGCAATATTTTGACGTTTATCATCCCCTTTTCCTTTATGTGATATAAACAAAATATCATCGAATTAGGCAATATTTTGCCGTTTTTCACGTTTGTGTGAATTTTCAGTTCATTGTTAATAATTCATTATATATACGATAAAAATGATGCAAACACATAATTGATTAGAAATTAACATTAAATACTCCATTTTCAATCAACTATTTGTTTCCCGTTAAAAACTGAGTAAGATATTGAAAAAGCGAGAAGTTCTGTTGTTATTGCATATATCGACGTTTCAGCCTGATTAGAGCGGTTTTACGTGTACATCTTCCAATGGTAATATAAACGGAAAATCAGGAACACTTTAGTTAATTCTATTGAAAACACATTGATTTTTATCATTTGTATTGGAAGCAAAATTTTTATATGTCTTTTCTAGGATCTAAATAATACGAAACCTCGCTCAATGATTTGAATTTAAAATCTTCAAATATTGTAATAGAGCGATTTTATTCACGTTTTTATTTAGTGTGACTTCACGTGAATATACTCGTTTTTACCAATATTTCGATTCTATATCATGTAGTATCACGATACGTGATTTGGCCTTTAAATATCAGAGTTTCGCATAATATTGCATTATAAGCAAGTTTTCTTGCATTCTGTTTCGTACTAAAAATCATCGAATATAGCAATATTTTGACGTTTATCATACCTTTTTCCTCTATGTGATATAAACAAAATATCATCGAATTAGGTAATATTTTGCCGTTTTTCAACGTTTTTGTGAATTTTCAGTTTAATGTTATTAATTCATTATATATACAATAAAAATGATGCAAACACATAATTGATAATGAAGTAATAATAACTACTTCATTTTCAATCAACTATTTGCTTCTCGTTAAAATACTGAGTAAGATTTTGAAATGGGGAGAAGTTCTGTCTTTATTGCATATATCGACGTTTCAGCCGGATAAGAGCGGTTTTACGTGTACATCTTCCATCGGTAATATAAACGGAAAATCGTAAATATTTTAGAGTATTTTAATGAAAACACATTGATTTTTATCATTTGAATTGGAAACAGCATCTTTATGTCTTTTCTAGCATCTAAATAATATGGAACCTAGCTTTATGATTTGAAGTTAAAATCCTCAAATATGGTAATATAGCGATTTTTTTCACGTTTTTCATGTGGTGTGATTGTACGTAAATATATTCATTTCTACCAATATTTCGATAATACTTCATGTTTCCTCAGGATATGTGTTTTGGCCTTAAATCTGAAAATTTTGCTTAATATTGCATTCATAAGCAAGTTTTCTTACGTTTTGTTTGTACTAAAAATCATTGAATTTAGCAATATTTTGACGTTTATCACCCTCTTTTCCTTTATGTGATTTAAACAAAATTCCATCGAATTAGGCAATATTTTGCCGTTTTCCACGTTTTTGTGAATTTTCAGTTTTGTTAATAATTCATTAAATATACGATAAAAATGATGCAAAGATATAATTGATTAGAAAAAACCTTAAATACTTCATTTTCAATCAACTATTTGTTTCTCGTTAAAATACTGAGTAAGATATTGAAAAGGGGAGAAGTTCTGTTTTTATTGCATATATCGACGTTTAAGCCGGATTAGAGTGGTTTTACGTGTACATCTTCCATCAGTAATATAAATAGAAAATCAGGAATATTTTAGTTAATTCTAATGAAAACACATTGATTTTTATCATTTGTATTGGAAACAACATTTTTATGTCTTTTCTAGGATCTAAATAATACGAAACATCGCTTTATGATTTGAAGTTAAAATCCTCAAATAAGGTAATAGAGCGATTTTGTTCACGTTTTTTATGTAGTGTGACATCACGTTTATATATTCGTTTTTACCAATATTTCGATACTATTTCATGTAGTATCACGATATGTGATTTGGCCTTTAAATATCAGAATTTCGCATAATTTTGCATTTTAAGCAAGTTTTCTTGCAGTTTGTTTCGTACTAAAAATCATCGAATATAGCAATATTTTGACGTTTATTATCCACTTTTCCTTTATGTGATATAAACAATATATCATCGCATTAGGCAATATTTTGCCGTTTTTCCACGTTTTTGTGAATTTTCAGCTTATTGTTAATAATTCAATATATATACGATAAAAATTATGCAAACACATAATTGATTAGAAATTAACATTAAATACTTCATTTTCAATCAACTATTTGTTTCTTCTTAAAATACTGAGTAAGATACTGAAAAGGGAGAAGTTCTGTTTTTATTGCATATATCGACGTTTCAGCCGGATTAGAGCGGTTTTACGTGTACATATTCCATCGGTAATATAAACGGAAAATCAGAAATATTTTAGAATATTTTAATAAAAACACATTGATTTTTATCATTTGTATTGGAAACAACATCTTTATGTCTTTTTTAGGATCTAAATAATATGGAATCTAGCTTTATGATTTGAAGATAAAATCCTCAAATATGGTAATATAGGGATTTTTTTCACGTTTTTCATGTAGTGTGATTGTATGTAAATATATTCATTTTTACCAATATTTCGATAATACTTCATGTTTTCTCACGATATGTGGTTTGGCATTAAATCTGAGAATTTCGTTTAATATTGCATTTTTAAGCAAGTTTTCTTGCATTCTGTTTCGTACTAAAAATCATCGAATATAGCAATATTTTGACGTTTATCATCCCTTTTTCCTCTATGTGATATAAACAAAATATCATCGAATTAGGTAATATTTTGCCGTTTTTACACGTTTTTGTGAATTTTCAGTTTATTGTTATTAATTCATTATATATACAATAAAAATGATGCAAACACATAATTGATAATGAAGTAATAATATCTACTTCATTTTCAATCAACTATTTGTTTCTCGTTAAAAAACTAAGTAAGATATTGAAAAAGCGAGAAGTTATGATTTTATTGCATATATCGACGTTTCAGCCGGATTAGAGCGGTTTTACGTGTACATCTTAAATCGGTAATATAAACGGAATATCAGGAACATTTTTGTTAATTCTAATGAAACTAATTGATTTTTATCATTTGTATTGGAAACAACATTTTTATGTCTTTTCTAGGATCTAAAAAATACGAAACCTCGCTTTTTAATTTGAAGTAAAAATCCTCAAATTTGGTAATGTAGCGACTTTTTTCACGTTTTTCATGTAGTGTCACTTTACGTAAAAACATTCGTTTTACCAATATTTCGATACCACTTCATGTTTTCTCACGATCTGTGATTTGGCCTTCAAATCTCAGAATTTCGCAAATTTTGCATTTTTAAGCAAGTTTTCTTGCGTTTTATTTTGTACTAAAAATCATTGAATTTAGCAATATGTGTACGTTTATCATCCTCTTTTCCTTTATGTTATTTAAACAAAATACCATCGAATTAGGCAATATTTTGCCGTTTTCCACGTGTTTGTGAATTTTCAGTTTATTGTTAATAATTCATTATATATACGATAAAAATGATGCAAACATATAATTGAATAGAAAAAACCTTAAATACTTCATTTTCAATCAACTATTTGTTTCTCCTTAAAATACTGAGTAAGAAATTGAAAAAGCGAGAAGTTCTGTTTTTATTGCATATATCGACGTTTCAGCCGGATTAGAGCGGTTTTACGTGTACATCTTCCATCAGTAATATAAACGGAAAATCAGGAATATTTTAGTTAATTCTAATGAAAACACATTGATTTTTATCATTTGTATTAGAAACAACATTTTTATATGTCTTTTCTAGGATCTAAATAATACGAAACATCGCTTTATGATTTGAAGTAAAAATCCTCAAATAAGGTAATAGAGCGATTTTGTTCACGTTTTTTATGTAGTGTGATATCACGTGAATATATTCGTTTTTACCAATATTTCGATACTATTTCATGTAGTATCACGATATGTGATTTGGCCTTTAAATATCAGAATTTCGCATAATATTGCATTTTAAGGAAGTTTTCTTGCATTTTGTTTCGTACTAAAAATCATCGAATATAGCAATATTTTGCCGTTTTTCCACGTTTTTGTGAATTTTCAGTTTATTGTTAATAACTTAATATATATACGATAAAAATGATGCAAACACATATTTGATTAGAAATTAACATTAAATACTTCATTTTCAATTAACTATTTGTTTCTCATTAAAATACTGAGTAAGATACTGAAAAGGGGAAAAGTTCTGTTTTTATTGCATATATTGAGTTTCAGCAGGATTAGAGCGGTTTTACGTGTACATCTTCCATCGGTAATATAAACGGAAAATCAGATATATTTTAGAGTATTTTAATGAAAACACATTGATTTTTATCATTTGTATTGGAAACAACATCTTTATATGTCTTTTTTAGGGTCTAAATAATATGGAATCTAGCTTTATGATTTGAAGATAAAATCCACAAATATGGTAATATAGCGATTTTTTTCACGTTTTTCATGTAGTGTGATTGTACGTAAATATATTCATTTTTACCAATATTTCGATAATACTTCATGTTTTCTCACGATATGTGATTTGGCCTTAAATCTGAGAATTTCGCATAATATTGCATTTTTAAGCAAGTTTTTTACGTTTTGTTTTGTAATAAAAATCATTGAATTTAGCAATATTTTAACGTTTATCATCCCATTTGATGTGATTTATATGTGATATAAACAAAATATCATCGAATTAGGCAATATTTTGCCGTTTTTCCACGTTTTTGTGAATTTTCAGTTTATTGTTAATAATTCATTATATATACGATAAAAATGATGCAAACACATAATTGATTAGAAATTAACAGTAAATACTTCATATTTAATCAACCATTTTTTTCTCGTTAAAATACTGAGTAAGATATAGAAAAGGGGAGAAGTTCTGTTTTTATTGCATATATCGACGTTTTAGCCGGATTAGAGCTGTTTTACGTGTACATCTTCCATCGGTAATAAAAATGGAAAATCAGAAATATTTTAGAGTAGTATTTTAGAGTAGTATTTCCTACTAGTATTTACTACTAATATTTTCCTACTAGTATAAATACTAGTAGTATTTCCTAATACTACTTTTAGAGCAGTATTTCCTTTATGTTTCGTTTCGTTCATATCTCAAATTATGCAGAAGCTCAATAGATTTTCATGTTGTTTGATATTACGTAAATATTTTCATTTTTACCATAATTTCGATACTTTTTCACGTAGTAGCACGATATGTGATTTCGCCTTCAAATCACAGAATTTCGCATAATATTGCATTTTAAGAAAGTTTTCTTGCATTTTGTTTCGTACTATAAACCATTGAATTTAGTAATATTTTGACGTTTATCATCCCCCTTTTCCTTTATGTGATATAAACAAAATATCATCGAATTAGGCAATATTTTGATGTTTTTCCACGATTTTGTGAATTTCCAGTTTATTGTTATTAATTTATTAAATATACGATAAAAATGATGCAAACACGTAATTGATTAAATAATAAACTTGAATACTTCATCTGCAATCATCTATTTGTTTCTCGTTGCAATACTGAGTAAGATATTGAAAAAAGGGAAAAATGCGTTTTTTATTGCATATATCGACGTTTCAGCTGGAATTGTGCGGTTTTACGTGTACATCTTCTATCGGTAATATAAACGAAAAATCAGGAACATTTTAGTTAATTCTAATGAAAACACATTGATTTTTATCATTTGTATTGGAAACAACATTGTCATATGTCTTTTCTTGGATCTAAATAATACGAAACCTCGCTCTATGATTCGAAGTTAAAATCCTCAAATTTGGAATAATATTGACTTTTTTCACGTTTTTCATGTAGTTTGATATTACGTAAATATATTCATTTTTACCAATATTTCGATACTATTTCATGTAGTGTCAGGATATGTGATTTGGCCCTCATATCTCAAATTTTCGCAGAATATTGCATTTAAGCAAGTTTTCTTGTATTTTCTTTCGTAGTAATCATCATCGAATTTAGCAATATTTTGACGTTTATCATCCCCCTTTTCCTTTATGTGATTTAAACAAAATATCATCGAATTAGGCAATATTTTGCCGTTTTTCCACGTTTTTGTGAATTTTCAGTTTATTGGTATTAATTCAATAAATATACGATAAAAATTATGTAAACACGTAATTAAATAATAAACTTAAATACTTCAACTTCAATCATCTTTTTGTTTCTCGTTGAAATACTGAGTAAGATATTGAAAAGGGGAGAAATTCGGTTTTTATTGCATATATCGACGTTTCAGCTGGAATTGTGCGGTTTAAGTAAACATCTTCTATCGGTAATATAAACGGAAAATCAGGAACATTTTAGTTAATTCTAATGAAAACACATTGAATTTTATCATTTGTATTGAAAACAACATTGTCATATGTCTTTTTCTTGGATCTAAATAATACGAAACCTCGCTCTACGATTCGAAGTTAAAATCCTCAAATCTGGAATAATATTGATTTTTTCACGTTTTTCATGTAGTTTGTTATTACGTAAATATATTCATTTTTTACCAATATTTCGAAACTATTTCATGTAGTATCACGATATGTGATTTGGCCTTCATATCTCAGATTTTCGAATAATATTGCATTTTAAGCAAGTTTTCTTGCATTTCGTTTCGTACTAAACATCATCGATTTTTGCAATATTTTGACGTTTATCATCCCCTTTTCCTTTATGTGATTTAAACAAAATATCATCGAATTAGGCAATATTTTGCCGTTTTTCAACGGTTTTGATAATTTGAAGTTTATTGTTATTAATACATTAAATATACGATAAAAATGATGCAAACACGTAATTGATTAGAAATTAATCTTAAATACCTCATTTTCAATCAACTATTTGTTTCTCGTTGAAATACTGAGTAAGATTTTGAAAAGGGGAGAAGTTCGGTTTTTATTGCATATATCGACGTTTCAGCCGGAATTGTGCGGTTTTACGTGCAGATTTTCCATCGGTAATATAAACGGAAAATCAGGAACATTTTAGTTCATTCTAATGAAAACACATTGATTTTTATCATTTGTATTGGAAACGACATTGTCATATGTCTTTTCTTGGATCTGAATAATACGAAACCTCGCTTTATGATTCGAAGTTAAAATCCCTAAATTTGGTTTAATAGTGACTTTTTTTTACGTTTTTCATGTTGTTTGATATTACGTAAATATTTTCATTTTTACCAAAATTTCGATACTTTTTCATGTAGTATCACGATATGTGATTTCGCCTTCAAATCACAGAATTTCGCATAATATTGCATTTTAAGAATGTTTCTTGCATTTTGTTTCGTACTATAAACCATCGAATTTAGTAATATTTTGACGTTTATCATCCCCCTTTTCCTTTATGTGATATAAACAAAATATCATCGAATTAGGCAATATTTTGATGTTTTTCCACGTTTTTGTGAATTTCCAGTTTATTGTTATTAATTTATTAAATATACGATAAAAATGATGCAAACACGTAATTGATTAAATAATAAACTTAAATACTTCATCTTCAATCATTTATTTGTTTCTCGTTGAAATACTGATTAAGATATTGAAAAGGGGAGAAATTCGGTTTTTATTGCATATATCGACGTTTCAGCTGGAATTGTGCGGTTTTACGTATACATCTTCTATCGGTAATATAAACGAAAAATCAGGAACATTTTAGTTAATTTTAATGAAAACACATTGAATTTTATCATTTGTATTGGAAACAACATTGTCATATGTCATTTCTTGTATCTAAATAATACGAAACCTCGCTCTACGATTCGAAGTTAAAATCCTCAAATTTGGAATAATATTGATTTTTTCACGTTTTTCATGTAGTTTGTTATTACGTAAATATATTCATTTTTTACCAATATTTCGAAACTATTTCATGTAGTATCACGATATGTGATTTGGATTTCATATCTCAGATTTTCGAATAATATTGCATTTTGTTTCGTTCTAAACATCATCGAATTTAGTAATATTTTGACGTTTATCATCCCCTTTTCCTTTATGTGATTTAAACAAAATATCATCGAATTAGGCAATATTTTGCCGTTTTTCAACGGTTTTGTGAATTTTCAGTTTATTGTTATTAATACATTAAATATACGATAAAAATGATGCAAACACGTAATTGATTAGAAATTAATCTTAAATACCTCATTTTCAATCAACTATTTGTTTCTCGTTGAAATACTGAGTAAGATATTGAAAAGGGGAGACGTTCGGTTTTTATTGCATATATCGACATTTCTGCCGGAATTGTGCGGTTTTACGTGTACATTTTCCATGGGTAATATAAACGGAAATTCAGGAACATTTTAGTTCAATCTAATGAAAACACATTGATTTTTATCATTTGTATTGGAAACAACATTGTCATATGTCTTTTCTTGGATCTGAATAATACGAAACCTCGCTTTATGATTCGAAGTTAAAATCCTTAAATTTATTTTAATAGTGACTTTTTTTACGTTTTTCATGTTGTTTGATATTACGTAAATATTTTCATTTTTACCAAAATTTCGATACTTTTTCATGTAGTATCACGATATGTGATTTCGCCTTCAAATCACAGAATTTCGCATAATATTGCATTTTAAGAAAGTTTTCTTGCATTTTGTTTCGTAAAGGAAACAAAATGACGTAAGGAAACGTAAAGGAAACAAAATAAACGAAAAGGGGTTGATAAACGTCAAAATATTGCTAAATTCGATGATGTTTAGTGCGAAACAAAATGCAAGAAAAGTTGCTTAAAATGCAATATTAAGCGAAAATCTGAGATATGAAGGCCAAATCACATATCGTGATACTACATGAAATAGTATCGAAATATTGTTATAAATGAATATATTTACGTAATATCAAGCTACACGAAAAACGTGAAAAAAGTCACTATTATTCCAAATTTAAGGATTTTAACTTCGAATAATAAAGCGAGGTTTCGTATTATTTAGATCCAAGAAAGGACATATGACAATGTTGTTTCCAATACAAATGATAAAAATCAATGTGTTTTCATTAGAAGTACCTAAAATGTTCCTGATTTTCCGTTTATATTACCGACGGAAGATGTACACGTAAAACCGTTCAATTCCAGCTGAAACCTCGATATAGGCAATAAAAACCGAACTTCTCTCCTTTTTAATATCTTACTCAGTATTTTAACGAGAAACAAATAGTTGATTGAAAATGAGGTATTTAAGATTAATTTCTAATCAATTACGTGTTTGCATCATTTTTATCGTATATTTAATGAATTAATAACAATAAACTGGAAATTCACAAAAACGTGGAAAAACAGCAAAATATTGCCTAATTCGATGATATTTTGTTTATATCACATAAAGGTAAAGGGGGATGATAAACGTCAAAATATAACAAAATTCGATGATTTATACTTCGAAACAAAATGCAAGAAAACTTGCTTAAAATGCAATATTATGCGAAATTCTGAGATTTGAAGGCGAAATCACATATCGTGATACTACATGAAAAAGTATTGAAATATTGTTAAAAATGAATATATTTACGTAATATCAAACTACATGAAAAACGTGAAAAAAGTTACTATTAAACCAAATTTAAGGATTTTAACTTCGAATCATAAAGCGAGGTTTCGTATTATTTAGATCCAAGAAAAGACATATGACAATGTTGTTGCCAATACAAATGATAAAAATCAATGTGTTTTCATTAGAATGAACTAAAATATTCCTGATTTTCCGTTTATATTACCGATGGAAGATGTACACGTAAAACCACACAATTCCGGCTTAAACGTCGATATATGTAATAAAAACCGAACTTCTCCCCTTTTCAATATCTTACTCAGTATTTCAACGAGAAACAAATAAATTATTGAAGATGAAGTATTTAACTTTATTATCTAATCTATTACGTGTTTGCATCATTTTTATCGCATATATAATGAATTATTACCAATAAACTGAAAATTCACAAAAACTTGGAAAAACGGCAAAATATTGCTTAATTCGATGATATTTTGTTTAAATCACATAAAGGAAAAGGGGTATGATAAACGTCAAAATATTGCTAAATTCGATGATGTTTAGTACGAAAGAAAATGCAAGAAAACTAGCTTAAAATGCAATATCATGCGAAAATCTGAGATATGAAGGCTAAATCACATATCGTGATACTACATGAAATAGTATCGAAATATTGTTATAAATGAATATATTTATGTAAAATCAAACTAGATGAAAAACGTGAAAAAAGTCACTATTATTCCAAATTTGAGGATTTTAACTTCGAATCATAAAGCGAGGTTTCGCATTAGTTAGATCAAAGAAAAGACATATGACAATGTTGTTTCCAATACAAATGATAAAAATCATTGTGTTTTCATTAGAATTAACTAAAATGTTCCTGATTTTCCGTTTATATTACCGATGGAAGATGTACACGTAAAACCGCTCTATTCCGGCTGAAACGTCGATATATGCAATAAAAACCGAACTTCTCCCCTTTTCAATATCTTACTCAGTATTTCAACGAGAAACAAATAGATGATTGAAAATGAAGTATTTAAGGTTATTATCTAATCAGTTATGTGTTTGTATCATTTTTATCGTATATTTAATGAATTAATAACAATAAACTGGAAATTCACAAAAACGTGGAAAAACAGCATAATTTTGCCTAATTCGATGATATTTTGTTTATATCACATAAAGGAAAAGGGGGATGATAAACGTCAAAATATTACTAAATTCGATGATATATAGTACGAAACAAAATGCAAGAGAACTTGCTTAAAATGCAATATTATGTGAAATTCTGAGATTTGAAGGCGAAATCATATATCGTGATACTACATGAAAAAGTATCAAAATATTGGTAAAATAAATATATTTACGTAATATAAAACTACATAAAAACGTGAAAAAAGTCACTATTAAACCAAATTTAAGGATTTTAACTTCGAATCATAAAGCGAGGTTTCGTATTATTTAGATCCAAGAAAAGACATATGACAATGTTGTTTCCAATACAAATGATAAAAATCAATGTGTTTTCATTAGAATTAACTAATATGTTCCTGATTTTCCGTTTATATTACCGATGGAAGATGTACACGTAAAACCACTCTATTCCGGCTGAAACGTCGATATATGCAATAAAAAACGAACTTCTCCCCTTTTCAATATCTTTCTCAGTATTTCAACTAAGCTCCTTAGTTAGTTAGAATACCTTAAGCTCAATGGTGGTGGAGTTATTTTCTGTGACTCTAAAAGTGCTCTGCAGTCCTTAAATAACCCATCACAATGTATGTCGGAAGTAGCTTGTAATATTAAATGGAATGTAATTTTTGCCAATGATAATAATTCTTGTATAAATTTTGTGTGGATCCCATCCCATGTTGGAGTTGAAAAACATGACTTTGTAGATCAATTGGCCAATGAGGCTTGCAGGAAAGAAAACATTGATTATGACTTTGGACTATCTAATGCAGTTATTAGAAACATACAAATTAAAGAAATTAATTCAGATTTAGAAGAACTAAGAAATGCACAGAGACCTGAAAGCTGCAGTATTAAAAGTTATGACAAGTTCTGTAATAATAGGTATTTGTATGGTCAGCACAGTAACCGGACCAGGCAATGTGATGTAGTAATTGCGCGAATTCGCCTTGGCTATAGACACATCTGGCAGGTTAGTGAGGCTGAGCCACTACCAGAATATTCAGATTGTAAACTCTGTGATAAACCTTTAATGCATTCACTAGAACACTATATTGATGAATGTGAAACCGTAAAGGACTTTAGACCTCCTGGCCTATTGTACCACCAACTGTGTAACTATTTTATTGACTCAGGTGTTCTGGACGACATCCTAATAATTTACCCAAAATTTGCTTGTCCATTTTAAAGAATGAAGAACAATTTCTACTTATATTCTAAGCTGCATCACTTATGAACCCATCCCTGCCCTTGTGTGGCAGTGCACAATAGAAAGTTGTTTTCACATATCCACACATTAAAACATTGATTGTAACCGTGATATATATGTGCTTCAGCCTACAGTTTAGACCTATTGTCTTATGTATGACCCTCTGTCCTGCGTGACAGTGAATACTAGCATTAACCTCAATTTAATAAGACTATCAAAATCCTCAGATTAGGCAAAATTGTAATTAATTTTGTCAATAAAGATGTTAATAATAATAAGTATTTCAACGAGAAAAAAATAGATGATTGAAAATGAAGTATTTAAGGTTATTATCTATTCAATTATGTGTTTGTATCATTTTTATCGTATATTTAATGAATTAATAACAATAAACTGGAAATTCACAAAAACGTGGAAAAACAGCAAAATATTGCCTAATTCGATGATATTTTGTTTAAATCACATAAAGGAAAAGCGGGATATAAACGTCAAAATATTACTAAATTCGATGATTTATAGTACGAAACAAAATGCAAGAAAACTTGCTTAAAATGCAATATTATGCGAAATTCTGAGATTTGTAGGCGAAATCACATATCGTGATACTACATGAAAAAGTATCGAAATTATGGTAAAAATGAATATATTAAAAATGAATAAATTATTAATTTAAATTAAATTATTAAATTTTTAAATTATTAGCATTAAAGCATGAATTGGATCTATTTGTGTACTCACACATAGGTGAGTACACATAAATGAATAACTTGTTCCTTCTCGTCTCACAATCGGGGATTCAAGGGTTCGAATCCCGGTCGGACAGGGTTGTAATTGTTGGTAGCGTTTCCTTTCACCCAATGCCTTTATTCACCTAGAAGTAAATAGTGAGTTACTTGCATCCTTGTGAGTGAGCGAGGGTTAGTCACTAGTTGGACCTTGTGGAATAGGTGTTATAAGCCTAACATATGTATATATATAAACTGCTTGTTCCACGACTCAGTGATTTTACATGTGTTGACTAAATGATGCCTAAGAGAGCATATCTAAGACCTAAAATTTGGCCACTTTAGATTATTTTTACTTTTAAATTATTTGAATTTATGCCAAGGCCATTTATGTTTTGAAGAGATTTGCTTAGGTTCTTTAAATACCGGTAGGTTGGTGGCATTTGCATGCAATTTGTGCGAGATCAATAGCATCCCAACATTTCCATTTTAGAGAAACACTCCATTTGTTGTTGTTTTGACTAAATAGTTGCTATAAGCACTATCATTAATGGAGAAATGGCTGGTATGTGTGAGTAAACTCCATTATGCAGTTTTAGGTTAGTTTGGGTTACAGGTTAGGTTAGGTTTTAGGTTACGGTGTTCAGGTTTGATTAAGTGACAGGTTGATGATTAGATGACACATACAAACCTGTGTGTGTGTGTGTGTGTGTGTGTGTGTGTGTGTGTGTGTGTGTGTGTGTGTGTGTGTGTGTGTGTGTGTGTGTGTGTGTGTGTGTGTGTGTGTGTGTGTGTGTGTGTGTGTGTGTGTGCGTGTGTGTGTGTGTGTGTGTGTGTGTGTGTGTGTGTGTGTGTGTGTGTGTGTGTGTGTGTGTGTGTGTGTGTGTGTGTGTGTGTGTGTGTGTGTGTGTGTGTGTGTGTGTGTGTGTGTGTAAGAATGTCGCACATTGAAATGTGTAAATGTGATTATAATAGTTTTTACCATCTGTGAAGAAAATGTCTGTAACCATTTGTCATTCCATTTTCTTTCAACCTGCCTGCTTTCCTGCCTGCCTGCCTGCCTGCCTGCTAAAACTTGTCCACTCAATATGCTGTTGAATATCAATCTCCAGTGTTCACTTACCGTTAATTCATACAATATTAATCAAATGAAGTCATTAAAAAATCTTTAAACATTTCCAGCACCTACATTCTTTCTAACATGAATCACAGTAACTAATATACTCAACTCAGTCACAAACACTTTTCTTTCTCCTTCCTAAACACTTTTCACCATATATAACCAATCTAAAAAAAAATAGGTTTAAATACCTAACTGCCAACCCTCGATTCCCTCCCCCCCACCAACCCAGGTTGACTCACGGAGTCAACCTGGGTTGACTCCCTCCCCCCTCTAACGGGGGTCCTTTGGGTACCCCCCCCTACCAACAACCTCCCCTCAACGGTGGCCGCCATATCCTTACCCCCATTCCAATCCCAGTGTTACAACCCCCCCCCCCCCCCTCCTCCCCGTCAAACAGATAAAATGGCGGCGATAACGCTCTATTTACCCAGCTAAACCGTTCGCCTCATTTGGACATACAACACTAAATTATAACTAATGCACCCGTTTAAACATTCACATGTCAGTCAGTTAGCCTAAATTCTTCTATATTCATTCAGTCATGACACTGCTTCACTGGACTGCAACATCATCGAATAACGCTGCCATTTATTTCTAACAACACAAACTCACAATTTCACATGCCAATCATTGCAATTGTTTATAAATAGACACTAACTAACCCTGCTTGCTCCAAGGTATAAATACAGGTGCCAAATTTTATTCAGAAGGCAACTCCAGCGTGGCCTAGTCGGATAGAACATGTTCTTAATCCGGATAGACTTGCGTTCGAGCCTGTCGCAACGGATGCAACTACAGGGCACAGATAGATTTCTGTGATGTCCTCTCCTGTAGGAGCATCAGTTTCGATAGATTCTCTGGATAGCCGGAGATTGATTGACTGCTCCCTTGGAGTGTGGGGAAGGGTTGAAATCCGGGGGCCCACGGACGGATACCTGGATGCACTGACCTCGGGCAGGTCTTTCAATTCACCTGGATTTCAGGTGGGGAGAAGGGAGGCAATTTGGGTCGACACAAATGGCTTCCTGGATCCAGAACTCCATGGATACATGTGTCCGTGTATCCTTGGATACATGTCCGTATATCACAGACAAGCATAGATAGTCACACGGATACATTTCCGTTTGATCCGTGAATCCGTGTGATACGGGATTCGAATTCGATTGAATTCGTGGGTGGGGATAAGGGAGGCAATTTGAGGGGACACAAATGGCTTCCTGGACCCAGAACCCCATGGATAACCCTAAACATAATAAGGTTACGAAATCCCATAAGATAAGATACACGGACATACATAAGATATACGGAAATCCCTAAGATACACGGATAGGTTCGTGTCACAGGTAACAGGGGGACGGAAGGGAGGGAGAAAGAGAGAGAGGGAGGGAGGAAGGGAGAGAGGGAGGGTATAATTAAATTTCAATTATCAATTTTGTTAATTAGAATTAAATTAATTTAACTCAATTTAATTGGAGCTAAAAACCTAGTTAAGATTTCTTAATTTTAATTTATTAATTTAATTAATTTAATAAGTTTTAATTTTAATTAGTTTAAATCTAGGGAGGGAAGGAGGGAGGTTTATTTTCTGTTGTTAGGTTAGCGTATTTTTAACCAACCTAACCAACCTAAACTAACCTAACCTAATATAATCAACTTTTTTTTAAGTTTATAAACCTTTATAACAATAAGGTAAACTATATTAAAGAAAATTATTTAAAAAATTAAACTATATTAAATACAAGTTAAACTTGTTTCTTAACTTGTTCCTTGTTCCTCCCTCTATAAACCTTTAATAACTATAGGTTAAAAATAATAATGACATTGATTAGTGAATTGATAGAATAATGACTCCATTAGGCAGGTTTAGGTTACAGGTTATGTTAAGTTTAGGTTTAGGTTGATTAAAAATACGCTAAGGTAAAAAAGGTAAGGTCAATGCTTGAAACAACCGACGGCTAAAAGGACAGACTGCAAGATTGATACTCTATCCTGCTGGATCGAGCATTAAATTATTATGCATTAAATTATTAAATTAAATTAAATTATTAAATTTTTAAAATATTAGCATTAAAGCTAAGCATTAAATTGGATCTATGTGTGTACTCACACATAGGTGAGTACACATAAATGAATGACATGTTCCTTCTCGTCTCACAATCGGGGATTCAAGGGTTCGAATCCCGGTCGCGCAGGGTTGTAATTGTTGGTAGCGTTTCCTTTCACCCAATGCCTCTATTCACCTTGAAGTACTTACAAGTGAGTTACTTGCATCCTGGTAAGTGAGTGAGGGTTAGTCCTTGTTAGTTGGACCTTGTGGGGTAGGTGTTATAAGCCTAACATATGTATATATAAACTGCTTGTTCCACGACTCAGTGATTTTATATGTGTTTACTAAATGATGCCTAAGAGAGCATATCTAAGACCTAAAATTTGGCCATTTTAGATTATTTTTACTTTTAAATTATTTGAATTTATGCCAAGGTCATATATGCTTTGAAGAGATTTGCTTAGGTTCTTTAATTATCGGTAGGTTGGTGGCATTTTCATGCAATTTGTGCGAGATCAATAGCATCCCAACATTTCCATTTTGGAGAAACACTCCATGTGTTGTTGGTTTGACTAAATAGTTGCTATTTTGCTATTAGTTACTATTATTCCAAATTTGTGGATTTTAACGTCGAATCATAAAGCGAGGTTTCGTATTATTTAGATCCAAGAAAAGACATATGACAATGTTGTTTCCAATACAAATGATAAAAATAAATGTGTTTTCATTAGAATTAACTAAAATGTTCCTGATTTTCCGTTTATATTACCGATGGAAGATGGACACGTAAAACCGCTCTATTCCGGCTGAAACGTCGATCTCTTTAGCCTCTGCATCACTCTCTTGAGCCTTTGCATCAATCTCTTGAGCCTCTGCATCCCTCTCTTAAGCCTCTGCAACACTCTCTTCAGCCTCTGCATCACTCTCTTTAGCCTCAGCATCCCTCTCTTGAGCATCTGCATCCCTCTCTTTAGCCTCTGCAACACTCTCTTCAGCCTCTGCATCACCCTCTTGAGCCTTTGCATCACTCTCTTGAGCCTCTGCCTCCCTCTCTTAAGGCTCTGCAACACTCTCTCCAGCCTCTGCAACACTCTCGTAAGCCTCTGCATCCCTTTTTGGAGCCTCTGCAACACTTTCTTAAGCCTCTGCATCCCTTTCTTGCGCCTCTGCATAACTCTCTTGAACTCTTGCATCCCTCTCATTAGCCTCTGGATCCCTCTCCTGAGCCTTTTCA
This sequence comes from Procambarus clarkii, assembly GCF_040958095.1. NCBI lineage: Eukaryota > Metazoa > Arthropoda > Malacostraca > Decapoda > Cambaridae > Procambarus > Procambarus clarkii. The sequence goes on along the minus strand of NC_091165.1, from coordinate 1,658,620 downwards.
TCACTCTCTTAAGCTTCTGCATCACTCTCTTGAGCCTCTGCGTCACTCTCAAGAGCCTATGAATCCCTCTCTTGTGCCTCTGCATCCCTCACTTGAGCCTCTGCATCTTTCTCTTGAGCCCCTGCAGCACTCTTGTAAGCCTCTGGATCCCTTTTTTGAGCCTCTGCATCACTTTCTTAAGCCTCTGCATCCCTTTCTTGAGCCTCTGCATCACTCTCTTGAACTCCTGCATCCCTCTGATGAGCCTCTGCATCCCTCTCCTGAGCCTTTGCGTCACTCTCTTAAGCCTCTGCATCACTCTCTTGAGCCTCTGCGTCACTCTGAAGAGCCTATGAATCCCTCTCTTATGCCTCTGCATCCCTCACTTGAGCCTCTGCATTTCTCTCTCTTGAGCCCCTGCATCCCTCTCTTGAGCCTCTGCATCACTCTCTTGAGCCTCTGCGTCACTCTCATGAGCCCCTGCATCCTTCTTTTAAGCCTCTGCTTCACTCTCTTAAGCCTCTGCATTACTCTCGGAAGCCTCTGAATCACTCTCTTGAGCCTCTGCATCCCTCTCTTGAATTCCTTCATCCCTCTCATGAGCCTCTGCATCCCTCTCTTGAGCCTTTGCATCACTCTCTTAAGCCTCTGCATCCCTCTCCTGAGCCTCTGCATCACTCTCAAGAGCCTCTGCATCCCTCTCTTGTGCCTCTGCATCCCTCACTTGAGCCTCTGCATCCCTCTCTTGAGCCTCTGCATCCCTCTCTTGGGCCTCTACATCCCTCTCTCGAGCTTCTCCATCCCTCTCTTAAGCCTCTGCATCACTCTCTTAAGCCTTTGTATCTCTCTCTTCAGCATCTGCATCACTCCCTTGAGCCTCTGCATCCCTCTCTTAAGCCTCTGCATCACTCTCTTGAGCCTCTGCATCCCTCTCTTGAGTCTCTGCATCACTCTCTTAAGCCTCTGCATCCCTCTCTTCATCCTCTGCATCACCCTCTTGAGCCTCTGCATCATTCTCTTAAGCCTCTACATCATTCTCTTGAGCCTCTGCATCACTCTCTTGAGCCTTTGCATCACTCTCTTAAGCCTCTGCATCTCTCTCTTCAGAATCTGCATCACTCTCTTGAGCCTCTGCATCCCTCTCTTAAGCCTCTGCATCACTCACTTAAGCCTCTGCATCACTCTCTTCAGCCTCTGCATCCCTCTCTTGAGCCTCTGCATCATTCTCCTAAGCCTCTGCATCACTCTTTTGAGCTTCTGCATCACTCTCTTGAGCCTCTGCATCCCTCTCTTAAGCCTCTGCATCACTTTCCTAAACCTCTGCATCACTCTCTTTAGCCACTGCATCACTCACTTGAGCCTCTGCATCAGTCTCTTGAGCCTCTCCATCACTCTCGTAAGCCTCTGCATCACTCTCTTGAGCCCCTGCATCAATCACTTGAGCCTCTGCATCACTCTCCTGAGCCTCTGCATCCCTTTAAGGAGCCTCTGCATCATTCTCCTAAGCCTCTCCATCCCTCACTGGAGCCTCTGCACCCCTCTCATGAGCCTCTGCATCACTCTCTTGAGCCTTTGCATCACTCTCTAAAGCCTCTGCATCCCTTTCTTGAACCTTTGCATCACTCTTTGGAGTCTCTGCTTCCCTCTCTTAAGCCTCAGCATCCCCGGTCTTGAGCCTCTGCATCACTCTCTTGAGCCTTTGCATCACTCTCTTGAGCTTCTGCATCATTCTCACATGCCTCTCCAAAACTCTCTTTAGCCTCTGCATCACTCTCTTAAGCCTCTGCATCCCTCTCTTCATCCTCTGCATTACTTTCTTGAGCCTCTGCATCATTCTCTTGAGCCTCTGCATCCCTCTCTTAAGCCTCTACATCATTCTCTTAAGTCTCTGCGTGACTCTCTTGAGCCTCTGCACCACTCTATTAAGCCTCTGCATCTCTCTCTTCAGCCTCTGCATCACTCTCTTGAGCCTCTGCATCCCTCTCTTAAGCCACTCCATCCCTCTCTTAAGCCTCTACATCATTCTCTTGATCCTCTGCATCACTCTCTTGAGCCTCTGCATCATTCTCTTGAGCCTCTGCATCCCTCTCCTAAACCTCTACATCATTCTCTTGAGCCTCTGCATCACTCTCAAGTGCCTCTGCATCTTTCTCTTGTGCCTCTGCATCACTCACTTTAGCCTCTGCATCCCTCTCTTGAGCCTCTGCATTATTCTCGTGATCCACTGCATCACTCTATTGAGCTTCTGCATCCTTCTCTTGAGCCTCTGCATCACTCTCAAGTGCCTCTGCATCTTTCTCTTGTGCCTCTGCATCACTCACTTTAGCCTCTGCATTCCTCACTTGAGCCTCTGCATCACTCTCGTGATCCTCTGCATCACCCTCTTAAGCCTCTGAATCCCTCTCTTGAGGCCACTGCATCACTCTCTCGAGCCTCTGCATCACTCTCTTGATCCTCTGCATCACTCTCTTGATCCTCTGCATCACTCTCTTGAGCCTCTGCATCCCTCTCTTGAAGTCCTGTATATCTCTCATGAGCCTCTGCATCCCTCTCTTCAGCCTTTGCATCTCTCTCTTGGGCCACTGCATCCCTCTCTTGAGCCTCCACATCTCTCTTTTAAGCCTCTGCATCACTCTGTTAAGCCTCTGCATCACTATCTCAAGCCTCTGAACCACTCTCTTGAGCCTCTGCATAACTCTCTTGAGCCCCTGCATCCCTCTCTCAACTTTCTGCATCACTCTCTTGAGCCTCTACATCACCCTCTTAAGCCTCTGCATTACTCTCTTGAGCCTCTGCATCCCTCTCCTGAGCGTCTGGCTCACTCTCCTAAGCCTCTGCATCACTCTCGTGAGCCTCTGCATCCCTCTCTTGAGCCTCTGCATCAATCGTTTCATCCTCTTCATCCCTCTCTTGAGCCTCTGCAACACTCCCTTCAGCCTCTGCATCACTCTAGTAAGCCTCTGAATCACTCTCTCGAGCCTCTGCATCACTCTCTCGATCCTCTGCTTCACTCTCTTGAGCCTCTTCATCACTCTCTTGATCCTCTGCGTCTCTCTCTAGAGCTTCTTCTTCACTCTCTTCAGCCTCTGCATCACTCTCTTAAGCCTCTGCTTCCCTCTCTTGATCCTCTGCATCAGTCTCATTAGCCTCTGCATCACTCTCTTAAGCCTCTGCATCACTCTCGTAAGCTTCTGAATCACTCTCTTGAGCCCCTGCATTACTCTCTTGAGCCCTTGCATCCCTCTCCTGAGCCTCTGCATCACTCTCTTGAGCCTCTGCAAAACACTTTTAAGCCTCTGCATCCCTCTTTTGAGCCTCTGCATCACTTTCTTAAGCCTCTCTCCTGAGCCTCTGCATCACTCTCTTAAGCCTCTGCATCACTTTCGTAAGCCTCTGAATCACTCTATTGAGCCACTGCATCCCTCTCTTGAGCCTCTGCATCACTCTCTTCAGCCTCTGCATCCCTCTTGTGAGACTCTGCATCACTCTCTTGAGATTCTGCATCACTCTCTTGAGCCTCTACATCCCTCTCTTGAGCCTCTGCATCCCTCTCTTAAGCCTCTGCATCACTCTCTTGAGCCTCAAGAGAGGGAATAAGAGGCTCAAGAGAGGGATGCAGAGGCTCTTGAGAGTGATGCAGAGGCTCAAGAGAGGGATGCAGAGGCTTAAGAGAGTGATGAAGTGGCTGAAGAGAGTGTTGCAGAGGCTTAAGAGAGTAATGCGGAGGCTCAAGAGAAGGATGTAGAGGCTCAAGAGAGTGATTCATAAGCTCAATAGAGTGATGCAGAGGCTTAATTTAAGAGAGTGATGCAGAGGCTTAATAGAGGGGATGCAGAGACTGAAGAGAGAGATTCAGAGGCTTTAGACAGTGATGCAGAGGCTCAAGAGAGTAATGCAGAGGCTCAAGAGAATGATGTAGAGGCTTAAGAGTGGGATGCAGAGGCTAAAGAGAATGATGCAGAGGCTCAAGAGAGTGATGTAGAGGATCAAGAGAGGGATGCAGAAGCTTAAGAGAGTGATGCAGAGGATCAACAGAGTGATGCAGAGGCTCAAGAGAGAGGCTTAAGAAAGTGAAGCAGAGGCTCAAAAGAGGGATGCAGAGACTTGAGAGAGTGATGCAGAGGCTTAAGAGAGTTATGCAGAGGCTGAAAAGAGAGATGCGGAGGCTCAAGAGAGGGATGCAGTGGCCCAAGAGAGGGATGCAGAGGCTCAAGAGAGGGATGCAGAGGCTCAAGTGAGAGATGCAGAGGCACAAGAGAGGGATGCAGAGGCTCTTGAGAGTGATGCAGAGGCTCAAGAGAGGGATGCAGAGGCTCATGAGAGAGATGCTGGATTTCAAGAGAGGGATGCAGAGGCTCAAGAGAGTGATGCAGAGGATCAAGAGAGTGATGCAGAGGCTCGAGAGATTGATGAAGAGGCCTCAAGAGAGGGCTTCTGAGGCATAAGAGAGTGATGTTGAGGCGGAAGAGAGTGTTGCAGAGGCTCAGGAGAGGGATGCAGAGGCTCAAGAGAGTTATGTAGAGGCTCAAGAGAGTGATGCGGAGGCTTACGAGAGTGATGCAGATGATCAAGAGAGGGATGCAGAGGCTTAAGGGAGTGATGCAGAGGCTGAAGAGAGTGTTGCAGAGGCTTAAGAGAGGGATGCAGAGGCTCAAGAGAGTGATGCAGAGGCTCAAGAGAGTTATGCAGAGGCTCAAGAGAGTGATGCAGAGGCTTAAGAGAGGGATGCAGAGGCTCAAGAGAGGGATGTAGAGGCTCAAGAGAGTGATGCAGAATCTCAAGAGAGTGATGCAGAGGATCACGAGAGGGATGCAGAGGCTGAAGAGAGTGATGCAGAGGCTCAAGAGAGGGATGCAGAGGCTCAAGAGAGTGATTCAGAGGCTTACGAAAGTGATGCAGAGGCTTAAGAGAGTGATGCAGAGGCTCAGGAGAGAGGCTTAAGAAAGTGATGCAGAGGCTCAAAAGAGGGATGCAGAGGCTTAAAAGGATTTTGCAGAGGCTCAAGAGAATGATGCAGAGGCTCAGGAGAGGGATGCAGGGGCTCAGGAGAGTATTGCAGAGGCTCAAGAGAGTGATTCAGAGGCTTACGAGAGTGATGCAGAGGCTTAAGAGAGTGATGCAGAGGCTCATGAGACTGATGCAGAGGATCAAGAGAGGGAAGCAGAGGCTTACGAGAGTGATGCAGAGGCTGAAGAGAGTGATGCAGAGGCTCTAGAGAGTGACGCAGAGGATCAAGAGAGTGATGCAGAGGCTCAAGAGAGTGATGCAGAGGATCGAGAGATTGATTCAGAGGCTTACTAGAGTGATGCAGAGGCTGAAGGGAGTGTTTCAGAGGCTCAAGAGAGGGATGAAGAGGATGAAAAGATTGATGCGAGGCTCAAGCGAGGGATGCAGAGGCTCACGAGAGTGATGCAGAGGCTTAAGAGAGTGAGCCAGACGCTTAGGAGAGGGATGCAGAGGCTCAAGAGAGTAATGCAGAGGCTTACGAGGGTGATGCAGAGGCTCAAGAGAGTGATGCAGAGAGTTGAGAATGGGATGCAGGGGCTCAGGAGAGTTATGCAGAGGCTCAAGAGAGTGGTTCAGAGGCTTAAGAGAGTGATGCAGAGGCTTAACATAGTGATGCAGAGGTTTAAAAGAGAGATGTGGAGGCTCAAGAGAGGGATGCAGTGGCCCAAGAGAGTGATGCAGAGGATCAAGAGAGTGATGCAGAGGCTCAAGAGAGTGATGTAGAGGCTCAAGAGAGTTAAGCAGAGGCTCAAGAGAGTGATGCAGAGGCTGAAGAGAGGGATGCAGAGGCTCAAGAGAGGGATGTAGAGACTCAAGAAAGTGATGCAGAATCTCAAGAGAGTGATGCAGAGGCTCAAGAGAGGGATTTGGAGATGCTGAAGAGAGTGATGCAGAGGCTCAAGAGAGGGATGCAGAGGCTCAAGAGAGTGATTAAGAGGCTTACGAGAGTGATGCAGAGGATTAAGAGAGTGATGCAGAGGCTCAAGAGAGGGATGGAGAGGCTCAAGGGAGTGATTCAGAGGCTTAAGAGTGAGATGCAGAGGCTTAAAAGAGGGATGCAGAGGCTCAAGAGAATGATGCAGAGGCTCAAAAGAGTGATGCAGAGGATCACGAGAGTGATACAGAGGCTCAAGTGAGGAATGCAGAGGCTAAAGTGAGTGATGCAGAGGCACAAGAGAAAGATGCAGAGGCACTTGAGAGTGATGCAGAGGCTCAAGAGAGGGATGCAGAAGCTCAATAGAGTGATGAAGTGGATCACGAGAATAATGCAGAGGCTGAAGAGAGGGTTGCAGAGGCTAAAGTGAGTGATGCAGAGGCACAAGAGAAAGATGCAGAGGCACTTGAGAGTGATGCAGAGGCTCAAGAGAGGGATGCAGAGGCTCAAGAGAATGATGTAGAGGTTTAGGAGAGGGATGCAGAGGCTCAAGAGAATGATGCAGAGGCTCAAGAGAGTGATGCATAGGATCAAGAGAATGATGCAGAAGCTCAATAGAGTGATGCAGAGGCTTAAGAGAGTGATGCAGAGGCTTAATAGAGAGTGATGCAGAGGCTTTAGACAGTGATGCAGAGGCTCAAGAGAGTAATGCAGAGGCTCATGAGAATGATGTAGAGGCTTAAAAGAGCGATGCAGAGGCTCAAAAGAATGATGCAGAGGATCAAGAGAGTGATGCAGAGGATCAAAAGAGTGATGCAGAGGATCAAGAGAGTGATGCAGAGGCTCGAAAGAGTGATGCAGAGGCCCCAAGAGAGGGATTCAGAGGCTTAAGAGAGTGGTGCAGAGGCGGAAGAGAGTGTTGCAGAGGCTCAAGAGAGGGATGCAGATGCTCTAGAGAGTGATGCAGAGGGTCTAAAGAGTTATGCAGAGGCTCAAGAGAGTGATGCGGAGGGTTACGAGAGTGATGTAGATGATCAAGAGAGGGATGCAGAGGCTTAAGGGAGTGATGTAGAGGCTGAAGAGAGTGTTGCAGAGGCTTAAGAGAGTGATGCAGAGGCTCAAGAGAGTGATGCAGAGGCTCAAGAGAGTTATGCAGAGGCTGAAGAGAGTGATGTAGAGGCTTAAGAGAGGGATGCAGAGGCTCAGGAGAGGGATGACGAGGCTGAAGAGAGTGATGCAGAATATCAAGAGAGTGTTGCAGAGGCTCAAAAATGATGCAAACACGTAATTGATTGAATAATAAACTTAAATACTTCATCTTCAATCATCTATTTGTTTCTCGTTGAAATACTGAGTAAGATATTGAAAAGGGGAGAAATTCGGTTTTTATTGCATACATCGACGTTTCAGCTGGAATTGTGCGGTTTTACGTGTACTTCTTTTGTCGGTAATATAAACGGAAAATCAGGAACATTTTAGTTAATTCTAATGAAAACACATTGAATTTTATCATTTGTATTGGAAACAACATTGTCATATGTCTTTTATTGGATCGAAATAATACGAAACCTCGTTTTATGATTCGAAGTTAAAATCCTCAAATTTGGAATAATATTGACTTTTTTCACGTTATTCATGTAGTTTGATATTACGTAAATATATTCAAATTTACCAATATTTCGAAACTATTTCATGTAGTATCACGATATGTGGTTTGGCCTTCATATCTCAGATTTTCGCATAATATTGCATTTGAAGCAAGTTTTCTTGCATTTTGTTTCGTACTAAACATCATCGAATTTAGCAATATTTTGACGTTTATCATCCCCTTTTCCTATATGTGATTTAAACAAAATATCATCGAATTAGGCAATATTTTGCCGTTTTTCAACGGTTTTGTGAATTTTCAGTTTATTGTTATTAATACAATAAATATACGATAAAAATTATGCAAACACGTAATTGATTAGAAATTAATCTTAAATACCTCATTTTCAATCAACTATTTGTTTCTCGTTGAAATATTGAGTAAGATATTGAAAAGGGGAGAAGCTCGGTTTTTATTGCACATATCGACGTTTCCGCCGGAATTGTGCGGTTTTACGTGTACATTTTCCATCGGTAATATAAACGGAAAATCAGGAACATTTTAGTTCATTCTAATGAAAACACATTGATTTTTATCATTTGTATTGGAAACAACATTGTCATATGTCTTTTCTTGGATCTAAATAATACGAAACCTCGCTTTATGATTCGAAGTTAAAATCCTTAAACCTAACCTAACCTGTAACCCAAACTAACCTAAAACTACATAATGGAGTTAACTCACACATACCAGCCATTTCTCCATTAATGATAGTGCTTATAGCAACTATTTAAGCAAACCAACAACAAATGGAGTGTTTCTCTAAAATGGAAATGTTGGGATACTATTGATCTCGCACAAATTGCATGCAAATGCCACCAACCTACCGGTAATTAAAGAACCTAAGCAAATCTCTTCAAAACATAAATGGCATTGGCATAAATTCAAATAATTTAAAAGTAAAAATAATCTAAAGTGGCCAAATTTTAGGTCTTAGATATGCTCTCTTAGGCATCATTTAGTCAACACATGTAAAATCACTGAGTCGTGGAACAAGCAGTTTATATATATACATATGTTAGGCTTATAACACCTATTCCACAAGGTCCAACTAGTGACTAACCCTCGCTCACTCACAAGGATGCAAGTAACTCACTATTTACTTCTAGGTGAATAAAGGCATTGGGTGAAAGGAAACGCTACCAACAATTACAACCCTGTCCGACCGGGATTCGAACCCTTGAATCCCCCGATTGTGAGACGAGAAGGAACAAGTTATTCATTTATGTGTACTCACCTATGTGTGAGTACACAAATAGATCCAATTCATGCTTTAATGCTAATAATTTAAAAATTTAATAATTTAATTTAAATTAATAATTTATTCATTTTTAATATATTCATTTTTACCATAATTTCGATACTTTTTCATGTAGTATCACGATATGTGATTTCGCCTTCAAATCTCAGAATTTCGCATAATATTGCATTTTTAGCAAGTTTTCTTGCATTTTGTTTCGTACTAAACATCATCGAATTTAGCAATATTTTGACGTTTATCATACCCCTTTTCCTTTATGTGATTTAAACAAAATATCATCGAATTAAGCAATATTTTGCCGTTTTTCCACGTTTTTGTGAATTTTCAGTTTATTGGAAATAATTCATTAAATATACGATAAAAATGATGCAAACACGTAATAGATTAGATAATAAAGTTAAATACTTCATCTTCAATCATTTATTTGTTTCTCGTTGAAATACTGAGTAAGATATTGAAAAGGGGAGAAATTCGGTTTTTATTACATATATCGACGTTTAAGCCGGAATTGTGCGGTTTTGCGTGTACATCTTCCATCGGTAATATAAACGGAAAATCAGGAACATTTTAGTTCATTCTAATGAAAACACATTGATTTTTATGATTTGTATTGGAAACAACATTGTCATATGTCTTTTCTTGGATCTAAATAATACGAAACCTCGCTTTATGATTCGAAGTTAAAATCCTTAAATTTGGTTTAATAGTGACTTTTTTCACGTTTTTCATGTAGTTTGATATTACGTAAATATATTCATTTTTAACAATATTTCAATACTTTTTCATGTAGTATCACGATATGTCATTTGGCCTTCAAATCTCAGAATTTCGCATAATATTGCATTTTAAGCAAGTTTTCTTGCATTTTGTTTCGTACTATAAATCATCGAATTTAGTAATATTTTGACGTTTATCATCTCCCTTTTCCTTTATGTGATTTAAACAAAATATCATTGAATTAGGCAATATTTTGCTGTTTTCCCACGTTTTTGTGAATTTCCAGTTTATTGTTATTAATTCATTATATATATACGATAAAAATGATACAAACACATAATTGATTAGATAATAACCTTAAATACTTCATTTTCAATCATCTATTTGTTTCTAGTTGAAATACTGAGAAAGATATTGAAAAGGGGAAAAGTTCGTTTTTTATTGCATATATCGACGTTTCAGCCGGAATAGTGTGGTTTTACGTGTACATCTTCCATCGGTAATATAAACGGAAAATCAGGAACATTTTAGTTAATTCTAATGAAAACACATTGATTTTTATCATTTGTATGGGAGACAACATTGTCATATGTCTTTTCTTGGATCTAAATAATACGAAACCTCGCTTTATGATTCGAAGTTAAAATCCACAAATTTGAAATAATAGTGACTCTTTTCACGTTTTTCATCTAGTTTGATTTTACGTAAATATACTCATTTATACCAGTGTTTCGATACTATTTCATGTAGTATCACGATATGTGATTTGGCCTTCATATCTCGGATTTTCGCATAATATTGCATTTTAAGCAACTTTTCTTGCATTTTGTTTCGTACTAAACATCATCGAATTTAGCAATATTTTGACGTTTATCATCCCCTTTTCCTTTATTTTGTTTCCTTTACGTTTCTTTACGTCATTTTGTTTCCTTTACGAAACAAAATGCAAGAAAACTTTCTTAAAATGCAATATTATGCGAAATTCTGTGATTTGAAGGCGAAATCACATATCGTGATACTACATGAAAAAGTATCGAAATTTTGGTAAAAATGAAAATATTTACGTAATATCAAACAACATGAAAAACGTTAAAAAAGTCACTATTAAACCAAATTTAAGGATTTTAACTTCGAATCATAAAGCGAGGTTTCATATTATTCAGATCCAAGAAAAGACATATGACAATGTTGTTTCCAATACAAATGATAAAAATCAATGTGTTTTCATTAGAATGATCTAAAATGTTCCTGATTTTCCTTTTATATTGCCGATGGAAAATGTACACGTAAAACCGCACAATTCCGGCTGAAACGTCGATATATGCAATAAAAACCGAACTTCTCCCCTTTTCAATATCTTACTCAGAATTTTAACGAGAAACAAATAGTTGATTGAAAATGAGGTATTTAAGATTAATTTCTAATCAATTACGTGTTTGCATCATTTTTATCGTATATTTAATGTATTAATAACAATAAACTGAAAATTCACAAAACCGTTGAAAAACGGGAAAATATTGCCTAATTCGATGATATTTTGTTTAAATCACATAAAGGAAAAGGGGATGATAAACGTCAAAATATTGCTAAACTCGATGATGTTTAGTACGCAACAAAATGCAAGAAAACTTGCTTAAAATGCAATATTATGCGAAAATCTGAAGAGGCTGAAGAGAGTGATGCAGAGGTTCAAGAGAGTGATGCAGAGGATCAAGAGAGTGATGCAGAGGCTCGAGAGAGTGATGCAGAGGCCTCAAGAGAGGGATTCAGAGGCTTAAGAGAGTGATGCAGAGGCGGAAGAGAGTGTTGCAGAGGCTCAAGAGAGGGATGCAGAGGTTCAAGAGAGTTATGCAGAGGCTCAAGAGAGTGATGCGGAGGCTTACGAGAGTGATGCAGATGATCAAGAGAGGGATGCAGAGGCTTAAGGGAGTGATGCAGAGGCTGAAGAGAGTGTTGCAGAGGCTTAAGAGAGGGATGCAGAGGCTCAAGCGAATGATGCTGAGGCTCAAGAGAGTTATGCCGAAGCTCAAGAGAGTGATGCAGAGGCTTAAGAGAGGGATGCAGAGGCTCAAGAGAGGGATGTAGAGGCTCAAGAAAGTGATACAGAATCTCAAGAGAGTGATGCAGAGGCTCAAGAGAGGGATGCAGAAGCTCAAGAGAGTGATGCAGAGGCTCAAGAGAGTAATGCAGAGGCTCATGAGAATGATGTAGAGGCTTAAAAGAGCGATGCAGAGGCTCAAGAGAATGATGCAGAGGATCAAGAGAGTGATGCAGAGGATCAAAAGAGTGATGCAGAGGATCAAGAGAGTGATGCAGAGGCTCGAAAGAGTGATGCAGAGGCCCCAAGAGAGGGATTCAGAGGCTTAAGAGAGTGGTGCAGAGGCGGAAGAGAGTGTTGCAGAGGCTCAAGAGAGGGATGCAGAGGCTCTAGAGAGTGATGCAGAGGGTCTAAAGAGTTATGCAGAGGCTCAAGAGAGTGATGCGGAGGGTTACGAGAGTGATGTAGATGATCAAGAGAGGGATGCAGAGGTTTAAGGGAGTGATGTAGAGGCTGAAGAGAGTGTTGCAGAGGCTTAAGAGAGTGATGCAGAGGCTCAAGAGAGTGATGCAGAGGCTCAAGAGAGTTATGCAGAGGCTGAAGAGAGTGATGTAGAGGCTTAAGAGAGGGATGCAGAGGCTCAGGAGAGGGATGACGAGGCTGAAGAGAGTGATGCAGAATATCAAGAGAGTGTTGCAGAGGCTCAAAAATGATGCAAACACGTAATTGATTGAATAATAAACTTAAATACTTCATCTTCAATCATCTATTTGTTTTTCGTTGAAATACTGAGTAAGATATTGAAAAGGGGAGAAATTCGGTTTTTATTGCATACATCGACGTTTCAGCTGGAATTGTGCGGTTTTACGTGTACTTCTTTTGTCGGTAATATAAACGGAAAATCAGGAACATTTTAGTTAATTCTAATGAAAACACATTGAATTTTATCATTTGTATTGGAAACAACATTGTCATATGTCTTTTATTGGATCTAAATAATACGAAACCTCGTTTTATGATTCGAAGTTAAAATCCTCAAATTTGGAATAATATTGACTTTTTTCACGTTATTCATGTAGTTTGATATTACGTAAATATATTCAAATTTACCAATATTTCGAAACTATTTCATGTAGTATCACGATATGTGGTTTGGCCTTCATATCTCAGATTTTCGCATAATATTGCATTTGAAGCAAGTTTTCTTGCATTTTGTTTCGTACTAAACATCATCGAATTTAGCAATATTTTGACGTTTATCATCCCCTTTTCCTATATGTGATTTAAACAAAATATCATCGAATTAGGCAATATTTTGCCGTTTTTCAACGGTTTTGTGAATTTTCAGTTTATTGTTATTAATACAATAAATTTACGATAAAAATTATGCAAACACGTAATTGATTAGAAATTAATCTTAAATACCTCATTTTCAATCAACTATTTGTTTCTCGTTGAAATATTGAGTAAGATATTGAAAAGGGGAGAAGCTCGGTTTTTATTGCACATATCGACGTTTCCGCCGGAATTGTGCGGTTTTACGTGTACATTTTCCATCGGTAATATAAACGGAAAATCAGGAACATTTTAGTTCATTCTAATGAAAACACATTGATTTTTATCATTTGTATTGGAAACAACATTGTCATATGTCTTTTCTTGGATCTAAATAATACGAAACCTCGCTTTATGATTCGAAGTTAAAATCCTTAAACCTAACCTAACCTGTAACCCAAACTAACCTAAAACTGCATAATGGAGTTAACTCACACATACCAGCCATTTCTCCATTAATGATAGTGCTTATAGCAACTATTTAGTCAAACCAACAACAAATGGAGTGTTTCTCTAAAATGGAAATGTTGGGATACTATTGATCTCGCACAAATTGCATGCAAATGCCACCAACCTACCGGTAATTAAAGAACCTAAGCAAATCTCTTCAAAACATAAATGGCATTGGCATAAATTCAAATAATTTAAAAGTAAAAATAATCTAAAGTGGCCAAATTTTAGGTCTTAGATAAGCTCTCTTAGGCATCATTTAGTCAACACATGTAAAATCACTGAGTCGTGGAACAAGCAGTTTATATATATACATATGTTAGGCTTATAACACCTATTCCACAAGGTCCAACTAGTGACTAACCCTCGCTCACTCACAAGGATGCAAGTAACTCACTATTTACTTCTAGGTGAATAAAGGCATTGGGTGAAAGGAAACGCTACCAACAATTACAACCCTGTCCGACCGGGATTCGAACCCTTGAATCCCCCGATTGTGAGACGAGAAGGAACAAGTTATTCATTTATGTGTACTCACCTATGTGTGAGTACACAAATAGATCCAATTCATGCTTTAATGCTAATAATTTAAAAATTTAATAATTTAATTTAAATTAATAATTTATTCATTTTTAATATATTCATTTTTACCATAATTTCGATACTTTTTCATGTAGTATCACGATATGTGATTTCGCCTTCAAATCTCAGAATTTCGCATAATATTGCATTTTAAGCAAGTTTTCTTGCATTTTGTTTTGTACTATACACCATCGAATTTAGTAATATTTTGACGTTTATCATCCCCCTTTTCCTTTATGTGATATAAACAAAATATCATCGAATTAGGCAATATTTTGCTGTTTTTCCACGTTTTTGTGAATTTCCAGTTTATTGTTATTAATTCATTAAATATACGATAAAAATGATACAAACACATAACTTATTAGATAATAACCTTAAATACTTCATTTTCAATCATCAATTTGTTTCTCGTTGAAATACTGGGTAAGATATTGAAAAGGGGAGAAGTTCGGTTTTTATTGCATATATCGATGTTTCAGCCGTAATAGAGCGGTTTTACGTGTACATCTTCCATCGGTAATATAAACGAAAAATCAGGAACATTTTAGTTAATTCTAATGAAAACACAATGATTTTTATCATTTGTATTGGAAACAACATTGTCATATGTCTTTTCTTGGATCTAACTAATGCGAAACCTCGCTTTATGATTCGAATTTAAAATCCTCAAATTTGGAATAATAGTGACTTTTTCACGTTTTTCATCTAGTTTGATTTAACATAAATATATTCATTTATAACAATATTTCGATACTATTTCATGTAGTATCACGATATGTGATTTGGCCTTCATATCTCAGATTTTCGCATAATATTGCATTTTAAGCTAGTTTTCTTGCATTTTGTTTCGTACAAAACATCATCGAATTTAGTAATATTTTGATGTTTATATCCCCCTTTTCCTTTATGTGATTTAAACAAAACATCATCGAATTAGGCAATATTTTGCTGTTTTTCCACGTTTTTGTGAATTTATAGTTTATTGTTATTAATTCATTAAATATACGATAAAAATGATACAAACACATAATTGATTAGATAATAACCTTAAATACTTCATTTTCAATCATCTATTTGTTTCTCGTTGAAATACTAAGAAAGATATTGAAAAGGGGAGAAGTTCGTTTTTTATTGCATATATCGACGTTTCAGCCGGAATAGATTGGTTTTACGTGTACATCTTCCATCGGTAATATAAACGAAAAATCAGGAACATTTTAGTTAATTCTAATGAAAACACAATGATTTTTATCATTTGTATTGGAAACAACATTGTCATATGTCTTTTCTTGGATCTAACTAATGCGAAACCTCGCTTTATGATTCGAATTTAAAATCCTTAAATTTGGTTTAATAGTGACTTTTTTCACGTTTTACATGTAGTTTGATATTACGTAAATATATTCATTTTACCAATATTTCGATACTTTTTCATGTAGTATCACGATATGTCATTTGGCCTTCAAATCTCAGAATTTCGCATAATATTGCATTTAAAGCAAGTTTTCTTGCATTTTGTTTCGTACTATAAATCATCGAATTTAGTAATATTTTGACGTTTATCATCTCCCTTTTCCTTTATGTGATTTAAACAAAATATCATTGAATTAGGCAATATTTTGCTGTTTTTCCACGTTTTTGTGAATTTCCAGTTTATTGTTATTAATTCATTATATATATACGATAAAAATGATACAAACACATAATTGATTAGATAATAACCTTAAATACTTCATTTTCAATCATCTATTTGTTTCTAGTTGAAATACTGAGAAAGATATTGAAAAGGGGAAAAGTTCGTTTTTTATTGCATATATCGACGTTTCAGCCGGAATAGAGTGGTTTTACGTGTACATCTTCCATCGGTAATATAAACGGAAAATCAGGAACATTTTAGTTAATTCTAATGAAAACACATTGATTTTTATCATTTGTATGGGAGACAACATTGTCATATGTCTTTTCTTGGATCTAAATAATACGAAACCTCGCTTTATGATTCGAAGTTAAAATCCACAAATTTGAAATAATAGTGACTCTTTTCACGTTTTTCATCTAGTTTGATTTTACGTAAATATACTCATTTATACCAGTGTTTCGATACTATTTCATGTAGTATCACGATATGTGATTTGGCCTTCATATCTCGGATTTTCGCATAATATTGCATTTTAAGCAACTTTTCTTGCATTTTGTTTCGTACTAAACATCATCGAATTTAGCAATATTTGGACGTTTATCATCCCCTTTTCCTTTATTTTGTTTCCTTTACGTTTCTTTACGTCATTTTGTTTCCTTTACGAAACAAAATGCAAGAAAACTTTCTTAAAATGCAATATTATGCGAAATTCTGTGATTTGAAGGCGAAATCACATATCGTGATACTACATGAAAAAGTATCGAAATTTTGGTAAAAATGAAAATATTTACGTAATATCAAACAACATGAAAAACGTTAAAAAAGTCACTATTAAACCAAATTTAAGGATTTTAACTTCGAATCATAAAGCGAGGTTTCATATTATTCAGATCCAAGAAAAGACATATGACAATGTTGTTTCCAATACAAATGATAAAAATCAATGTGTTTTCATTAGAATGATCTAAAATGTTCCTGATTTTCCTTTTATATTGCCGATGGAAAATGTACACGTAAAACCGCACAATTCCGGCTGAAACGTCGATATATGCAATAAAAACCGAACTTCTCCCCTTTTCAATATCTTACTCAGAATTTTAACGAGAAACAAATAGTTGATTGAAAATGAGGTATTTAAGATTAATTTCTAATCAATTACGTGTTTGCATCATTTTTATCGTATAATTAATGTATTAATAACAATAAACTGAAAATTCACAAAACCGTTGAAAAACGGGAAAATATTGCCTAATTCGATGATATTTTGTTTAAATCACATAAAGGAAAAGGGGATGATAAACGTCAAAATATTGCTAAACTCGATGATGTTTAGTACGCAACAAAATGCAAGAAAACTTGCTTAAAATGCAATATTATGCGAAAATCTGAAGAGGCTGAAGAGAGTGATGCAGAGGTTCAAGAGAGTGATGCAGAGGATCAAGAGAGTGATGCAGAGGCTCGAGAGAGTGATGCAGAGGCCTCAAGAGAGGGATTCAGAGGCTTAAGAGAGTGATGCAGAGGCGGAAGAGAGTGTTGCAGAGGCTCAAGAGAGGGATGCAGAGGTTCAAGAGAGTTATGCAGAGGCTCAAGAGAGTGATTCGGAGGCTTACGAGAGTGATGCAGATGATCAAGAGAGGGATGCAGAGGCTTAAGGGAGTGATGCAGAGGCTGAAGAGAGTGTTGCAGAGGCTTAAGAGAGGGATGCAGAGGCTCAAGCGAGTGATGCTGAGGCTCAAGAGAGTTATGCCGAAGCTCAAGAGAGTGATGCAGAGGCTTAAGAGAGGGATGCAGAGGCTCAAGAGAGGGATGTAGAGGCTCAAGAAAGTGATACAGAATCTCAAGAGAGTGATGCAGAGGCTCAAGAGAGGGATGCAGAAGCTCAAGAGAGTGATTCAGAGGCTTACGAGAGATATGCAGAGGATCAAAAGAGTGATGCAGAGGCTCGAGAGAGTGATGCAGAGGCCTCAAGAGAGGGATTCAGAGGCTTAAGAGAGTGATGCACAGGCGGAAGAGAGTGTTGCAGAGGCTCAAGAGAGGGATGCAGAGGCTCAAGAGAGTTATGCAGAGGCTCAAGAGAGTGATGCGGAGGCTTACGAGAGTGATGCAGATGATCAAGAGAGGGATGCAGAGGCTTAAGGGAGTGATGCAGAGGCTGAAGACAGTGTTGCAGAAGCTTAAGAGAGGGATGCAGAGGCTCAAGCGAGTGATGCAGAGGCTTAAGAGAGGGATGCAGAGGCTCAAGAGAGGAATGTAGAGGCTCAAGAAAGTGATGCAGAATCTCAAGAGAGTTATGCAGAATCTCAAGAGAGTGATGCAGAAGCTCAAGAGAGTGATTCAGAGGCTTACGAGAGTGATGCAGAGGCTTAGGAGAGCGATGCAGAGGCTCAAGAGAGGGATCGAGAGGGTCAAGAGAGTGATTCAGAGGCTTAAGAGTGTGATGCAGAGGCTTAGAAGAGGGATGCAGAGGCTCAAGAGAATGATGCAGAGGCTCAGAAGAGTGATGCAGAGGATCACGAGAGTGATGCAGAGGCTCAAGAGAGGGATGCAGAGGCTAAAGTGAGTGATGCAGAGGCACAAGAGAAAGATGCAGAGGCACTTGAGAGTGATGCAGAGGCTCAAGAGAGGGATGCAGAGGCTCAAGAGAATGATGTAGAGGGTTAGGAGAGGGATGCAGAGGCTCAAGAGAATGATGCAGAGGCTGAAGAGAGTGATGCAGAGGATCATGAGAATGATGTAGAAGCTTAAGAGGGGGATGCAGAGGCTCAAGAGAATGATGCAGCATCTTTCATCGGTAATATAAACGGAAAATCAGGAACATTTTAGTTAATTCTAGTGAAAACACATTGATTTTTATCGTTTGTATTGGAAACAACATTGTCATATATCTTTTCTTGGATCTAAATAATACGAAACCTCGCTCTATGATTTGAAGTTAAAATCCTCAAATATGGTTAAATTGTGATTTTTTCACGTTTTTTCATGTAGTTTGATATTACGTAAATATATTCATTTTTACCAATATTTCGATACTATTTCATGTCGTATCACGATATGTGATTTGGCCTTCAAATATCAGAATTTCGCATAATATTGCATTGTAAGCAAGTTTTCTTGCATTTTATTTCATACGAAAAATCATCACATTATAGTGATAATTCATTATAGTGATTCATCAATTAGAGTGTTGCAGAGGCTCAAGAGATTGATGCAGAGGCTCAAGAGAGTGATGCAGAGGATCAAGAGAGTGATGCAGAGGCTCGAGAGAGTGATGCAGAGGCCTCAAGAGAGGGATTCAGAGGCTTAAGAGAGTGATGCACAGGCGGAAGAGAGTGTTGCAGAGGCTCAAGAGAGGGATGCAGAGGCTCTAACGAGTGATGCTGAGACTCAAGAGAGTTATGCAGAGGCTATAGAGAGTGATGCGGAGGCTTACGAGAGAGATGCAGATGATCAAGAGAGGGATGCAGAGGCTTAAGGCAGTGATGCAGAGGCTGAAGAGAGTGTTGCAGAGGCATAAGAGAGGGATGCAGAGGCTCAAGAGAGTGATGCAGAGGCTTAAGAGAGGGATGCAGAGGCTCAAGAGAGGGATGTAGAGGCTCAATAAAGTGATGCAGAATCTCATGAGAGTGATGCAGAGGCTCAAGAGAGGGATGCAGATGCTGAAGAGAGTGATGCCGAGGCTCAAGAGAGGGATGCAGAGGCTCAAGAGAGTGATTCAGAGGCTTACGAGAGTGATGCAGAGGGTTACGAGAGTGATGCAGAGGCTCAAGAGAGGGATGGAGAGGCTCAAAGGAGTGATTCAGAGGCTTAAGAGTGTGATGCAGAGGCTTAAGAGAGGGATGCAGAGGCTCAAGAGAATGATGCAGAGGCTCAAAAGAGTGATGCAGAGGATCACAAGAGTGATGCAGAGGCTCAAGTGAGGAATGCAGAGGGTAAAGTGAGTGATACAGAGGCACAAGAGAAAGATGCAGAGGCACTTGAGAGTGATGCAGAGGCTCAAGGGAGGGATGCAGAAGCTCAATAGAGTGATGCAGAGGCTTAAAAAAGTGATGCAGAGGCTTAATAGAGGGGATGCAGAGGCTGAAGAGAGAGATGCAGAGGCTTTAGACAGTGATGCAGAGGTTCAAGAGAGTAATGCAGAGGCTCAAGAGAATGATGTAGAGGCTTAAGAGATGGATGCAGAGGCTCAAGAGAATGATGCAGAGGCTCAAGAGAGTGATGCAGAGGATCAAGAGAGGGCTGCAGATGCTTAAGAGAGTGATGTAGAGGCTGAAGAGAGTGATGCTGAGGCTCAGGAGAGAGGCTTAAGAAAGTGATGCAGAGGCTCAAAAGAGTGATGCAGAGGCTCAAGAGAGGGATGCAGGGGCTCAAGAGAGTAATGCAGAGGATGAAGAGAGTGATTCAGAGGCTTACGAGAGTGATGCAGAGGCTTAAGAGAGTGATGCAGAGGCTCAGAAGAGTGATGCAGAGGATCAAGAGAGGGAAGCAGAGGCTTAAGAGAGTGATGCAGAGGATCAAGAGAGTGATGCAGAGGCTCTAGAGAGTGATGCAGAGGCTCAAGAAAGTGATGCAGAGGCTCAAGAGAGTGATGCAGAGGCTCAAGAGAGCGATGCAGAGGCTCAAGAAAGTGATGCAGAGGTTCAAGAGAGTGATGCAGAGGCTCAAGAGAGTGATGCAGGGGATCAAGAGAGTGATGCAGAGGCTCGAGAGAGTGATGCAGAGGCCACACGAGAGGGATGCAGAGGCCACACGAGAGGGATTCAGAGGAATAAGAGAGTGATGCAGAGGCGGAAGAGAGTGTTGCAGAGGCTCAAGAGAGGGATGCAGAGGCTCTAGAGAGTGATGCAGAGGCTCACGAGAGTTATGCAGAGGCTCAAGAGAGTGATGCGGAGGCTTACTAGAGTGATGCAGTGGCT
Source organism: Procambarus clarkii (assembly GCF_040958095.1). Classification (NCBI taxonomy): domain Eukaryota; kingdom Metazoa; phylum Arthropoda; class Malacostraca; order Decapoda; family Cambaridae; genus Procambarus; species Procambarus clarkii. The sequence continues at coordinate 1,638,174 of NC_091165.1, read as the reverse complement.
GAAGGGAGTGTTGCGGAGGCTCAAGAGAGGGATGAAGAGGATGAAAAGATTGATGCAGAGGCTCAAGAGAGGGATGCAGAGGCTCAAGAGAGTGATGCAGAGGCTTACGAGAGTGAGGCAGACGCTTAGGAGAGGGATGCAGAGGCTCAAGAGAGTAATGTAGAGGCTTAAGATGGTGATGCAGAGGCTCAAGAGAGTGATGCTGAGAGTTGAGAGAGGGATGCAGGGGCTCAAGAGAGTTATGCAGAGGCTCAAGAAAGTTATTTAGAGGCTTGAGAGAGTGATGCAGAGGCTTAACAGAGTGATGCAGAGGCTTAAAAGAGAGATGCGGAGGCTCAAGAGAAGGATGCAGTGGCCCAAGAGAGAGATGCAGAGGCTCAAGAGAGGGATGAAGAGGCTCAAGTGAGGGATGCAGAGACACACGATAGGGATGCAAATGCTCTTGAGAGTGATGCAGAGGCTCAAGAGAGGGATGCAGAGTCTTAAGAGAGTGATGCAGAGGATCTAGAGAGTGATGCAGACGCTCAAGAGAGTGATGCAGAGGCTCAAGAGAGTGATGCAGAGGATCAAGAGAAAGATTCAGAGGCTTAAGAGAGTGATGCAGAGGCGGAAGAAAGTGTTGCAAAGGCTCAAGAGAGGGATGCAGAGGCTCTAAAGAGTGATGCAGAGACTCAAGAGAGTTATGCAGAGGCTCAAGAGAGTGATGCGGAGGCTTACGAGAGAGATGCAGATGATCAAGAGAGGGATGCAGAGGCTTACGAGAGGGATGCAGAGGCTCAAGAGAGTGATGTAGAGGCTCAAGAGAGTTATGCAGAGGCTCAAGAGAGTGATGCAGAAGCTTAAGAGAGGGATGAAGAGGCTCAAGAGAGGGATGTAGAGGCTCAAGAAAGTGATACAGAATCTCAAGAGAGTGATGCAGAGGCTCAAGAGAGGGATGCAGAGGCTGAAGGGAGTGATGCAGAGGCTCGAGAGAGGGATGCAGATGCTCAAGAGAGTGATTCAGAGGCTCAAGAGAGGGATGCAGAGGCTGAAGAGAGTGATGCAGAGGCTCAAGAGAGGGATGCAGATGCTCAAGAGAGTGATTCAGAGGCTTACGAGAGTGATGCAGAGGCTTAAGAGAGTGATGCAGAGGCTCAAGAGAGGGATGGAGAGGCTCAAGGGAGTGATTCAGAGGCTTAAGAGTGTGATGAAGAGGCTTAAAAGAGGGATGGAGAGGCTCAAGAGAATGATGCAGAGGCTCAAAAGAGTGATGCAGAGGATCACGAAAGTGATGCAGAGGCTCAAGAGAGGGATGCAGAGGCTAAAGTGAGTGATGCAGAGGCACAGGAGAAAGATGCAGAGGCACTTGAGAGTGATGCAGAGGCTCAAGAGAGGGATGCAGAGGCTGAAGAGAATGATGTAGAGGTTTAAGAGAGGGATGCAGAGGCTCAAGAGAATGATGCAGAGGCTCAGGAGAATGATGCAGAAGCTCAATAGAGTGATGCAGAGGCTTAAGAGACTGATGCAGAGGCTTAATAGAGGGGATGCAGAGGCTGAAGAGAGAGATGCAGAGGCTTTAGACATTGATGCAGAGGCTCAAGAGAGTAATGCAGAGGCTTAAGATGGTGATGCAGAGGCTCAAGAGAGTGATGCTGAGAGTTGAGAGAGGGATGCAGGGGCTCAAGAGAGTTATGCAGAGGCTCAAGAAAGTTATTTAGAGGCTTGAGAGAGTGATGCAGAGGCTTAACAGAGTGATGCAGAGGCTTAAAAGAGAGATGCGGAGGCTCAAGAGAAGGATGCAGTGGCCCAAGAGAGAGATGCAGAGGCTCAAGAGAGGGATGAAGAGGCTCAAGTGAGGGATGCAGAGACACACGATAGGGATGCAAATGCTCTTGAGAGTGATGCAGAGGCTCAAGAGAGGGATGCAGAGGCTTAAGAGAGTGATGCAGAGGATCAAGAGAGTGATGCAGACGCTCAAGAGAGTGATGCAGAGGCTCAAGAGAGTGATGCAGAGGATCAAGAGAAAGATTCAGAGGCTTAAGAGAGTGATGCAGAGGCGGAAGAAAGTGTTGCAAAGGCTAAAGAGAGGGATGCAGAGGCTCTAGAGAGTGATGCAGAGACTCAAGAGAGTTATGCAGAGGCTCAAGAGAGTGATGCGGAGGCTTACGAGAGAGATGCAGATGATCAAGAGAGGGATGCAGAGGCTTAAGGGAGTAATGCAGAGGCTGAAGAGAGTGTTGCAGAGGCTTAAGAGAGGGATGCAGAGGCTCAAGAGAGTGATGTAGAGGCTCAAGAGAGTTATGCAGAGGCTCAAGAGATTGATGCAGAAGCTTAAGAGAGGGATGAAGAGGCTCAAGAGAGGGATGTAGAGGCTCAAGAAAGTGATGCAGAATCTCTAGAGAGTGATGCAGAGGTTCAAGAGAGGGATGCAGAGGCTTAAGATGGTGATGCAGAGGCTCAAGAGAGTGATGCTGAGAGTTGAGAGAGGGATGCAGGGGCTCAAGAGAGTTATGCAGAGGCTCAAGAAAGTTATTTAGAGGCTTGAGAGAGTGATGCAGAGGCTTAACAGAGTGATGCAGAGGCTTAAAAGAGAGATGCGGAGACTCAAGAGAAGGATGCAGTGGCCCAAGAGAGAGATGCAGAGGCTCAAGAGAGGGATGAAGAGGCTCAAGTGAGGGATGCAGAGACACACGATAGGGATGCAAATGCTCTTGAGAGTGATGCAGAGGCTCAAGAGAGGGATGCAGAGGCTTAAGAGAGTGATGCAGAGGATCAAGAGAGTGATGCAGACGCTCAAGAGAGTGATGCAGAGGCTCAAGAGAGTGATGCAGAGGATCAAGAGAAAGATTCAGAGGCTTAAGAGAGTGATGCAGAGGCGGAAGAAAGTGTTGCAAAGGCTAAAGAGAGGGATGCAGAGGCTCTAGAGAGTGATGCAGAGACTCAAGAGAGTTATGCAGAGGCTCAAGAGAGTGATGCGGTGGCTTACGAGAGAGATGCAGATGATCAAGAGAGGGATGCAGAGGCTTAAGGGAGTAATGCAGAGGCTGAAGAGAGTGTTGCAGAGGCTTAAAAGAGGGATGCAGAGGCTCAAGAGAGTGATGTAGAGGCTCAAGAGAGTTATGCAGAGGCTCAAGAGAGTGATGCAGAAGCTTAAGAGAGGGATGAAGAGGCTCAAGAGAGGGATGTAGAGGCTCAAGAAAGTGATGCAGAATCTCAAGAGAGTGATGCAGAGGTTCAAGAGAGGGATGCAGAGGCTTAAGATGGTGATGCAGAGGCTCAAGAGAGTGATGCTGAGAGTTGAGAGAGGGATGCAGGGGCTCAAGAGAGTTATGCAGAGGCTCAGGAAAGTTATTTAGAGGCTTGAGAGAGTGATGCAGAGGCTTAACAGAGTGATGCAGAGGCTTAAAAGAGAGATGCGGAGGCTCAAGAGAAGGATGCAGTGGCCCAAGAGAGAGATGCAGAGGCTCAAGAGAGGGATGAAGAGGCTCAAGTGAGGGATGCAGAGACACACGATAGGGATGCAAATGCTCTTGAGAGTGATGCAGAGGCTCAAGAGAGGGATGCAGAGGCTTAAGAGAGTGATGCAGAGGATCAAGAGAGTGATGCAGACGCTCAAGAGAGTGATGCAGAGGCTCAAGAGAGTGATGCAGAGGATCAAGAGAAAGATTCAGAGGCTTAACAGAGTGATGCAGAGGCGGAAGAAAGTGTTGCAAAGGCTCAAGAGAGGGATGCAGAGGCTCTAGAGAGTGATGCAGAGACTCAAGAGAGTTATGCAGAGGCTCAAGAGAGTGATGCGGAGGCTTACGAGAGAGATGCAGATGATCAAGAGAGGGATGCAGAGGCTTAAGGGAGTAATGCAGAGGCTGAAGAGAGTGTTGCAGAGGCTTAAGAGAGGGATGCAGAGGCTCAAGAGAGTGATGTAGAGGCTCAAGAGAGTTATGCAGAGGCTCAAGAGAGTGATGCAGAAGCTTAAGAGAGGGATGAAGAGGCTCAAGAGAGGGATGTAGAGGCTCAAGAAAGTGATGCAGAATCTCAAGAGAGTGATGCAGAGGCTCAAGAGAGGGATGCAGAGGCTGAAGGGAGTGATGCAGAGGCTCGAGAGAGGGATGCAGATGCTCAAGAGAGTGATTCAGAGGCTCAAGAGAGGGATGCAGAGGCTGAAGAGAGTGATGCAGAGGCTCAAGAGAGGGATGCAGATGCTCAAGAGAGTGATTCAGAGGCTTACGAGAGTGATGCAGAGGCTTAAGAGAGTGATGCAGAGGCTCAAGAGAGGGATGGAGAGGCTCAAGGGAGTGATTCAGAGGCTTAAGAGTGTGATGAAGAGGCTTAAAAGAGGGATGGAGAGGCTCAAGAGAATGATGCAGAGGCTCAAAAGAGTGATGCAGAGGATCACGAAAGTGATGCAGAGGCTCAAGAGAGGGATGCAGAGGCTAAAGTGAGTGATGCAGAGGCACAAGAGAAAGATGCAGAGGCACTTGAGAGTGATGCAGAGGCTCAAGAGAGGGATGCAGAGGCTGAAGAGAATGATGTAGAGGTTTAGGAGAGGGATGCAGAGGCTCAAGAGAATGATGCAGAGGCTCAGGAGAATGATGCAGAAGCTCAATAGAGTGATGCAGAGGCTTAAGAGAGTGATGCAGAGGCTTAATAGAGGGGATGCAGAGGCTGAAGAGAGAGATGCAGAGGCTTTAGACAGTGATGCAGAGGCTCAAGAGAGTAATGCAGAGGCTCAAGAGAATGATGTAGAGGCTTAAGAGAGGGATGCAGAGGCTCAAGAGAAAGATGCAGAGGCTCAAGAGAGTGATGCAGAGGATGAAGAGAGGGATGCAGAGGCTTAAGAGAGTGATGCAGAGGCTGTATAGAGAGTGATGCAGAGGCTCAGGAGAGAGGCTTAAGAAAGTGATGCAGAGGCTCAAAAGAGGGATGCAGAGGCTTAAAAGGTTGATGCAGAGGCTCAAGAGAGTGATGCAGAGGCTCAAGAGAGGAATGCAGGGGCTCAAGAGAGTAATGCAGAGGATCAAGAGAGTGATTCAGAGGCTTACGAGAGTGATGCAGAGGTTTAAGAGAGTGATACAGAGGCTCAGGAGAGTGATGCAAAGGATCAAGAGAGGGAAGCAGAGGCTTAAGAGAGTGATGCAGAGGCTGAAGAGAGTGATGCAGAGGCTCTTGAGAGTGATGCAGAGGCTCAAGAATGTGATGCAGAGGCTCAAGAGAGTCATGCAGAGGATCAAGAGAGTGATGCAGAGGCTAAAGATAGTGATGCAGAGGATCAAGAGAGTGATGCAGAGGCTCAAGAAAGTGATGCAGAGGCTCAAGAGAGTGATGCAGAGGTTCAAGAGAGTGATGCAGAGGCTCGAGAGATTGATGCAGAGGCCTAAAGAGAGGGATTCAGAGGCTTAAGAGAGTAATGCAGAGGCGGAAGAAAGTGTTGCAAAGGCTCAAGAGAGGGATGCAGAGGCTCTAGAGAGTGATGCAGAGACTCAAGAGAGTTATGCAGAGGCTCAAGAGAGTGATGCGGAGGCTTACGAGAGAGATGCAGATGATCAAGAGAGGGATGCAGAGGCTTAAGGGAGTAATGCAGAGGCTGAAGAGAGTGTTGCAGAGGCTTAAGAGAGGGATGCAGAGGCTCAAGAGAGTGATGTAGAGGCTCAAGAGAGTTATGCAGAGGCTCAAGAGAGTGATGCAGAAGCTTAAGAGAGGGACGAAGAGGCTCAAGAGAGGGATGTAGAGGCTCAAGAAAGTGATGCAGAATCTCAAGAGAGTGATGCAGAGGCTCAAGAGAGGGATGCAGAGGCTGAAGGGAGTGATGCAGAGGCTCGGGAGAGGGATGCAGATGCTCAAGAGAGTGATTCAGAGGCTCAAGAGAGGGATGCAGAGGCTGAAGAGAGTGATGCAGAGGCTCAAGAGAGGGATGCAGATGCTCAAGAGAGTGATTCAGAGGCTTACGAGAGTGATGCAGAGGCTTAAGAGAGTGATGCAGAGGCTCAAGAGAGGGATGGAGAGGCTCAAGGGAGTGATTCAGAGGCTTAAGAGTGTGATAAAGAGGCTTAAAAGAGGGATGGAGAGGCTCAAGAGAATGATGCAGAGGCTCAAAAGAGTGATGCAGGTGGATCACGAAAGTGATGCATAGGCTCAAGAGAGGGATGCAGAGGCTAAAGTGAGTGATGCAGAGGCACAAGAGAAAGATGCAGAGGCACTTGAGAGTGATGCAGAGGCTCAAGAGAGGGATGCAGAGGCTGAAGAGAATGATGTAGAGGTTTAGGAGAGGGATGCAGAGGCTCAAGAGACTGATGCAGAGGCTCAGGAGAATGATGCAGAAGCTCAATAGAGTGGTGCAGAGGCTTAAGAGAGTGATGCAGAGGCTTAATAGAGGGGATGCAGAGCTGAAGAGAGAGATGCAGAGGCTTTAGACAGTGATGCAGAGGCTCAAGAGAGTAATGCAGAGGCTCAAGAGAATGATGTAGAGGCTTAAGAGAGGGATGCAGAGGCTCAAGAGAAAGATGCAGAGGCTCAAGAGAGTGATGCAGAGGATCAAGAGAGGGATGCAGAGGCTTAAGAGAGTGATGCAGAGGCTGTAGAGAGTGATGCAGAGGCTCAGGAGAGAGGCTTAAGAAAGTGATGCAGAGGCTCAAAAGAGGGATGCAGAGGCTTAAAAGGTTGATGCAGAGGCTCAAGAGAGTGATGCAGAGGCTCAAGAGAGGAATGCAGGGGCTTAAGAGAGTAATGCAGAGGATCAAGAGAGTGATTCAGAGGCTTACGAGAGTGATGCAGAGGCTTAAGAGAGTGATACAGAGGCTCAGGAGAGTGATGCAGAGGATCAAGAGAGGGAAGCAGAGGCTTAAGAGAGTGATGCAGAGGCTGAAGAGAGTGATGCAGAGGCTCTTGAGAGTGATGCAGAGGCTCAAGAATGTGATGCAGAGGCTCAAGAGAGTCATGCAGAGGATCAAGAGAGTGATGCAGAGGCTGAAGATAGTGATGCAGAGGATCAAGAGAGTGATGCAGAGGCTCAAGAAAGTGATGCAGAGGCTCAAGAGAGTGATGCAGAGGTTCAAGAGAGTGATGCAGAGGCTCGAGAGATTGATGCAGAGGCCTAAAGAGAGGGATTCAGAGGCTTAAGAGAGAGATGCAGAGGCGGAAGAGAGTGTTGCAGAGGCTCAAGAGAGGGATGCAGAGGCTCTAGAGAGTGATGCAGAGGCTCAAGAGAGTTATACAGAGGCTCGAGAGAGTGATGCAGAGGCCTCAAGAGAGGGATTCAGAGGCTTAAGAGAGTGATGCAGAGGCGGAAGAGAGTGTTGCAGAGGCTCAAGAGAGGGATGCAGAGGCTCTAGAGAGTGATGCAGAGGGTTACAAGAGAGATGCAGATGATCAAGAGAGGGATGCAGAGGCTTAAGGGAGTGATGTAGAGGCTGAAGAGAGTGTTGCAGAGGCTTAAGAGAGGGATGCAGAGGCTCAAGAGAGTGATGCAGAGGCTCAAGAGAGTTATTCAGAGGCTCAAGAGAGGGATGTAGAGGATCAGGAAAGTGATGCAGAATCTCAAGAGTGTGATGCAGAGGCTGAAGAGAGGGATGCAGAGGCTCAAGAGAGTGATTCAGAGGCTTACGATAGTGATGTAGAGGCTTAAGAGAGTGATGCAGATGCTCAAGAGAGGGATGGAGAGGCACAAGAGAGTGATTCAGAGGCTTAAGAGTGTGATGCAGAGGCTTAAGAGAGGGATGCAGAGGCTCAAGAGAATGATGCAGTGGCTCAAAAAAGTGATGCAGAGGATCACGAGAGTGATGCAGAGGCTCAAGAGAGGGATGCAGAGGTAAAAGTGAGTGATGCAGAGGCACAAGAGAAAGATGCAGAGGCACTTGAGAGTGATGCAGAGGCTCAAGAGAGGGATGCAGAGGCTCAAGAGAATGATGTAGAGGTTTAGGAGAGGGACGCAGAGGCTAAAGAGAATGATGCAGAGGCTCAGGAGAGTGATGCAGAGGATCAAGAGAATGATGTAGAAACTTAAGAGAGGAATGCAGAGGCTCAAGAGAATGATGCAGAAGCTCAATAGAGTGATGTAGAGGCTTAAGAGAGTGATGCAGAGGCTTAATAGAGGGGATGTAGAGGCTGAAGAGAGAGATGCAGAGGCTTTAGACAGTGATCCAGAGGCTCAAGAGAGTAATGCAGAGGCTGAAGAGAGTGATGCAGTGGCTCAGGAGAGAGGCTTAAGAAAGTGATGTAGAGGCTCACAAGAGGGATGCAAAGGCTTAAAAGGGTGATGCAGAGGCTCAAGAGAGTGATGCAGAGGCTCAAGAGAGGGATGCAGGGGCTAAAGAGAGTAATGCAGAGGCTCAAGAGAGTGATTCAGAGGCTTACGAGAGTGATGCAGAGGCTTAAGAGAGTGATACAGAGGCTCAGGAGAGTGATGCAGAGGATCAAGAGAGGGAAGCAGAGGCTTAAGAGAGTGATGCAGAGGCTGAAGAGAGTGATGCAGAGGCTCTTGAGAGTGATGCAGAGGCTCAAGAATGTGATGCAGAGGCTCAAGATAGTCATGCAGAGGATCAAGAGAGTGATGCAGAGGCTGAAGATAGTGATGCAGAGGATCAAGAGAGTGATGCAGAGGCTCAAGAAAGTGATGCAGAGGCTCAAGAGAGTGATGCAGAGGTTCAAGAGAGTGATGCAGAGGCTCGAGAGATTGATGCAGAGGCCTAAAGAGAGGGATTCAGAGGCTTAAGAGAGAGATGCAGAGGCGGAAGAGAGTGTTGCAGAGGCTCAAGAGAGGGATGCAGAGGCTCTAGAGAGTGATGCAGAGGCTCAAGAGAGTTATACAGAGGCTCGAGAGAGTGATGCAGAGGCCTCAAGAGAGGGATTCAGAGGCTTAAGAGAGTGATGCAGAGGCGGAAGAGAGTGTTGCAGAGGCTCAAGAGAGGGATGCAGAGGCTCTAGAGAGTGATGCAGAGGGTTACAAGAGAGATGCAGATGATCAAGAGAGGGATGCAGAGGCTTAAGGGAGTGATGTAGAGGCTGAAGAGAGTGTTGCAGAGGCTTAAGAGAGGGATGCAGAGGCTCAAGAGAGTGATGCAGAGGCTCAAGAGAGTTATTCAGAGGCTCAAGAGAGGGATGTAGAGGATCAAGAAAGTGATGCAGAATCTCAAGAGTGTGATGCAGAGGCTGAAGAGAGGGATGCAGAGGCTCAAGAGAGTGATTCAGAGGCTTACGATAGTGATGTAGAGGCTTAAGAGAGTGATGCAGATGCTCAAGAGAGGGATGGAGAGGCACAAGAGAGTGATTCAGAGGCTTAAGAGTGTGATGCAGAGGCTTAAGAGAGGGATGCAGAGGCTCAAGAGAATGATGCAGTGGCTCAAAAAAGTGATGCATAGGATCACGAGAGTGATGCAGAGGCTCAAGAGAGGGATGCAGAGGTAAAAGTGAGTGATGCAGAGGCACAAGAGAAAGATGCAGAGGCACTTGAGAGTGATGCAGAGGCTCAAGAGAGGGATGCAGAGGCTCAAGAGAATGATGTAGAGGTTTAGGAGAGGGACGCAGAGGCTAAAGAGAATGATGCAGAGGCTCTAGAGAGTGATGCAGAGGGTTACAAGAGAGATGCAGATGATCAAGAGAGGGATGCAGAGGCTTAAGGGAGTGATGCAGAGGCTTAAGAGAGGGATGCAGAGGCTCAAGAGAGTGATGCAGAGGCTCAAGAGAGTTATTCAGAGGCTCAAGAGAGGGATGTAGAGGATCAAGAAAGTGATGCAGAATCTCAAGAGTGTGATGCAGAGGCTGAAGAGAGGGATGCAGAGGCTCAAGAGAGTGATTCAGAGGCTTACGATAGTGATGTAGAGGCTTAAGAGAGTGATGCAGATGCTCAAGAGAGGGATGGAGAGGCACAAGAGAGTGATTCAGAGGCTTAAGAGTGTGATGCAGAGGCTTAAGAGAGGGATGCAGAGGCTCAAGAGAATGATGCAGTGGCTCAAAAAAGTGATGCAGAGGATCACGAGAGTGATGCAGAGGCTCAAGAGAGGGATGCAGAGGTAAAAGTGAGTGATGCAGAGGCACAAGAGAAAGATGCAGAGGCACTTGAGAGTGATGCAGAGGCTCAAGAGAGGGATGCAGAGGCTCAAGAGAATGATGTAGAGGTTTAGGAGAGGGACGCAGAGGCTAAAGAGAATGATGCAGAGGCTCAGGAGAGTGATGCAGAGGATCAAGAGAATGATGTAGAAACTTAAGAGAGGAATGCAGAGGCTCAAGAGAATGATGCAGAAGCTCAATAGAGTGATGTAGAGGCTTAAGAGAGTGATGCAGAGGCTTAATAGAGGGGATGTAGAGGCTGAAGAGAGAGATGCAGAGGCTTTAGACAGTGATCCAGAGGCTCAAGAGAGTAATGCAGAGGCTGAAGAGAGTGATGCAGAGGCTCAGGAGAGAGGCTTAAGAAAGTGATGTAGAGGCTCACAAGAGGGATGCAAAGGCTTAAAAGGGTGATGCAGAGGCTCAAGAGAGTGATGCAGAGGCTCAAGAGAGGGATGCAGGGGCTAAAGAGAGTAATGCAGAGGCTCAAGAGAGTGATTCAGAGGCTCAAGAGAGTGATGCAGAGGCTCAAGAGAGTGATGCAGAGGATCAAGAGAATGATGCAGAGGCTCGAGAGAGTGATTCAGAGGCTTACTAGAATGATGCAGAGGCTGAAGGGAGTGTTGGTGAGGCTCAAGAGAGGGATGAAGAGGATGAAAAGATTGATGCAGAGGCTCAGGAGAGGGATGCAGAGGCTCAAGAGAGTGATGCAGAGGCTTAAGAGAGTGAGGCAGACGCTTAGGAGAGGGATGCAGAGGCTCAAGAGTGTAATGCAGAGGCTTAAGAGGGTGATGCAGAGGCTCAAGAAAAATGATGCAGAGAGTTGAGAAAAAGATGCAGGGGCTAAATAGAGTTATGCAGAGGCTCAAGAGAATGATTCAGAGGCTTGAGAGAGTGATGCAGAGGCTTAACAGAGTGATGCAGAGGCTTAAAAGAGAGATGCGGAGGCTCAAGAGAGGGATGCAGTGGCCCAAGCGAGAGATGCAGAGGCTCAAGAGAGGGATGCAGAGTCTCAAGTGAGGGATGCAGAGGCACAAGAGAGGGATGCAAATGCTCTTGAGAGTGATGCACTGGCTCAAGAGAGGGATGCAGAGGCTTAAGAGAGTGATGCAAAGGCTGAAGAGAGGGATGCAGAGGCTCATGAGAGAGATGCAGGACTTCAAGAGAGGGATGCAGAGGCTCTAGAGAGTGATGCAGAGGCTTAAGAGAGTGATGCAGAGGCTCAAAAGAGTGATGCAGAGGATCAAGAGAGTGATGCAGAGGCTCGAGAGAGTGATGCAGAGGCGTCAAGAGAGGGGATTCAGAGGCTTAAGAGAGTGATGCAGAGGCGGAAGAGAGTGTTGCAGAGGCTCAAGAGAGGGATGCAGAGGCTCTAGAGAGTGATGCAGAGGCTCAAGAGAGGGATGTAGAGGCTCAAGAAAGTGATGCAGAATCTCAAGAGAGTGATGCAGAGGCTCAAGAGAGGGATGCAGAGGCTGAAGGGAGTGATGCAGAGGCTCGAGAGAGGGATACAGATGCTCAAGAGAGTGATTCAGAGGCTCAATAGAGGGATGCAGAGGCTGAAGAGAGTGATGCAGAGGCTCAAGAGAGGGATGCAGATGCTCAAGAGAGTGATTCAGAGGCTTACGAGAGTGATGCAGAGGCTTAAGAGAGTGATGCAGAGGCTCAAGAGAGGGATGGAGAGGCTCAAGGGAGTGATTCAGTGGCTTAAGAGTGTGATGAAGAGGCTTAAAAGAGGGATGGAGAGGCTCAAGAGAATGATGCAGAGGCTCAAATGAGTGATGCAGAGGATCACGAAAGTGATGCAGAGGCTCAAGAGAGGGATGCAGAGGCTAAAGTGAGTGATGCAGAGGCACAAGAGAAAGATGCAGAGGCACTTGAGAGTGATGCAGAGGCTCAAGAGAGGGATGCAGAGGCTCAAGAGAATGATGTAGAGGTTTAGGAGAGGGATGCAGAGGCTCAAGAGAATGATGCAGAGGCTCAGGAGAATGATGCAGAAGCTCAATAGAGTGATGCAGAGGCTTAAGAGAGTGATGCAGAGGCTTAATAGAGGGGATGCAGAGGCTGAAGAGAGAGATGCAGAGGCTTTAGACAGTGATGCAGAGGCTCAAGAGAGTAATGCAGAGGCTCAAGAGAATGATGTAGAGGCTTAGGACAGGGATGCAGAGGCTCAAGAGAGTGATGCAGATGATCAAGAGAGGGATGCAGAGGCTTAAGAGAGTGATGCAGAGGCTGTAGAGAGTGATGCAGAGGCTCAGGAGAGAGGCTTAAGAAAGTGATGCAGAGGCTCAAAAGAGGGATGCAGAGGCTTAAAAGGTTGATGCAGAGGCTCAAGAGAGTGATGCAGAGGCTCAAGAGAGGAATGCAAGGGCTCAAGAGAGTAATGCAGAGGATCAAGAGAGTGATTCAGAGGCTTACGAGAGTGATGCAGAGGCTTAAGAGAGTGATACAGAGGCTCAGGAGAGTGATGCAGAGGATCAAGAGAGGGAAGCAGAGGCTTAAGAGAGTGATGCAGAGGCTGAAGAGAGTGATGCAGAGGCTCTTGAGAGTGATGCAGAGGTTCAAGAATGTGATGCAGAGGCTCAAGAGAGTCATGCAGAGGATCAAGAGAGTGATGCAGAGGCTAAAGATAGTGATGCAGAGGATCAAGAGAGTGATGCAGAGGCTCAAGAAAGTGATGCAGAGGCTCAAGAGAGTGATGCAGAGGTTCAAGAGAGTGATGCAGAGGCTCGAGAGATTGATGCAGAGGCCTAAAGAGAGGGATTCAGAGGCTTAAGAGAGTTATACAGAGGCTCGAGAGAGTGATGCAGAGGCCTCAAGAGAGGGATTCAGAGGCTTAAGAGAGTGATGCAGAGGCGGAAGAGAGTGTTGCAGAGGCTCAAGAGAGGGATGCAGAGGCTCTAGAGAGTGATGCAGAGGGTTACAAGAGAGATGCAGATGATCAAGAGAGGGATGCAGAGGCTTAAGGGAGTGATGTAGAGGCTGAAGAGAGTGTTGCAGAGGCTTAAGAGAGGGATGCAGAGGCTCAAGAGAGTGATGCAGAGGCTCAAGAGAGTTATTCAGAGGCTCAAGAGAGGGATGTAGAGGATCAAGAAAGTGATGCAGAATCTCAAGAGTGTGATGCAGAGGCTGAAGAGAGGGATGCAGAGGCTCAAGAGAGTGATTCAGAGGCTTACGAGAGTGATGTAGAGGCTTAAGAGAGTGATGCAGATGCTCAAGAGAGGGATGGAGAGGCACAAGAGAGTGATTCAGAGGCTTAAGAGTGTGATGCAGAGGCTTAAGAGAGGGATGCAGAGGCTCAAGAGAATGATGCAGTGGCTCAAAAAAGTGATGCAGAGGATCACGAGAGTGATGCAGAGGCTCAAGAGAGGGATGCAGAGGTAAAAGTGAGTGATGCAGAGGCACAAGAGAAAGATGCAGAGGCACTTGAGAGTGATGCAGAGGCTCAAGAGAGGGATGCAGAGGCTCAAGAGAATGATGTAGAGGTTTAGGAGAGGGACGCAGAGGCTAAAGAGAATGATGCAGAGGCTCAGGAGAGTGATGCAGAGGATTAAGAGAATGATGTAGAAACTTAAGAGAGGAATGCAGAGGCTCAAGAGAATGATGCAGAAGCTCAATAGAGTGATATAGAGGCTTATGAGAATGATGCAGAGGCTTAATAGAGGGGATGTAGAGGCTGAAGAGAGAGATGCAGAGGCTTTAGACAGTGATCCAGAGGCTCAAGAGAGTAATGCAGAGGCTGAAGAGAGTGATGCAGAGGCTCAGGAGAGAGGCTTAAGAAAGTGATGTAGAGGCTCACAAGAGGGATGCAAAGGCTTAAAAGGGTGATGCAGAGGCTCAAGAGAGTGATGCAGAGGCTCAAGAGAGGGATGCAAGGGCTAAAGAGAGTAATGCAGAGGCTCAAGAGAGTGATTCAGAGGCTCAAGAGAGTGATGCAGAGGCTCAAGAGAGTGATGCAGAGGATCAAGAGAATGATGCAGAGGCTCGAGAGAGTGATTCAGAGGCTTACTAGAGTGATGCAGAGGCTGAAGGGAGTGTTGGTGAGGCTCAAGAGAGGGATGAAGAGGATGAAAAGATTGATGCAGAGGCTCAAGAGAGGGATGCAGAGGCTCAAGAGAGTGATGCAGAGGCTTAAGAGAGTGAGGCAGACGCTTAGGAGAGGGATGCAGAGGCTCAAGAGAGTAATGCAGAGGCTTAAGAGGGTGATGCAGAGGCTCAAGAGAATGATGCAGAGAGTTGAGAAAGGGATGCAGGGGCTAAAGAGAGTTATGCAGAGGCTCAAGAGAATGATTCAGAGGCTTGAGAGAGTGATGCAGAGGCTTAACAGAGTGATGCAGAGGCTTAAAAGAGAGATGCGGAGGCTCAAGAGAGGGATGCAGTGGCCCAAGCGAGAGATGCAGAGGCTCAAGAGAGGGATGCAGAGTCTCAAGTGAGGGATGCAGAGGCACAAGAGAGGGATGCAAATGCTCTTGAGAGCGATGCAGAGGCTCAAGAGAGGGATGCAGAGGCTTAAGAGAGTGATGCAAAGTCTGAAGAGAGGGATGCAGAGGCTCATGAGAGAGATGCAGGACTTCAAGAGAGGAATGCAGAGGCTCAAGAGAGTGATGCAGAGGATCAAGAGAGTGATGCAGAGGCTTAAGAGAGTGATGCAGAGGCTCAAGAGAGTGATGCAGAGGATCAAGAGAGTGATGCAGAGGCTCGAGAGAGTGATGCAGATGCGTCAAGAGAGGGGATTCAGAGGCTTAAGAGAGTGATGCAGAGGCGGAAGAGAGTGTTGCAGAGGCTCAAGAGAGGGATGCAGAGGCTTAAGAGAGTGATGCAAAGTCTGAAGAGAGGGATGCAGAGGCTCATGAGAGAGATGCAGGACTTCAAGAGAGGAATGCAGAGGCTCAGGAGAGTGATGCAGAGGATCAAGAGAGTGATGCGGAGGGTTACGAGAGAGATGCAGATGATCAAGAGAGGGATGCAGAGGCTTAAGGGAGTGATGTAGAGGCTGAAGAGAGTGTTGCAGAGGCTCAAGAGAGTTATTCAGTGGCTCAAGAGAGTGATGCAGAGGCTTACGAGAGGGATGCAAAGGCTCAAGAGAGGGATGTAGAGGCCCAGGAAAGTGATGCAGAATCTCAAGAGAGTGATGCATAGGCTAAAGAGAGGGATGCAGAGGCAGAAGAGAGTGATGCAGAGGCTCACGAGAGGGATGCAGAGGCTAAAGAGAGTGATTCAGAGGCTTACGAGAGTGATGCAGAGGCTTAAGAGAGTGATGCAGAGGCTCAAGAGAGGGATGGAGAGGCACAAGAGAGTGATTCAGAGGCTTAAGAGTGTGATGCAGAGGCTTAAGAGAGGGATGCAGAGGCTCAAGAGAATGATGCAGTGGCTCAAAAGTGTGATGCAGAGGATCAGGAGAGTGATGCAGAGGCTCAAGAGAGGGATGCAGAGGCTAAAGTGAGTGATGCAGAGGCACAAGAGAAAGATGCAGAGGCACTTGAGAGTGATGCAGAGGCTCAAGAGAGGGATGCAGAGGCTCAAGAGAATGATGTAGAGGTTTAGGAGAGGGATGCAGAGGCTCAAGAGAATGAAGCAGAGGCTTAAGAGAGTGATGCAGAGGATCAAGAGAATGATGTAGAAACTTAAGAGAGGAATGCAGAGGCTCAAGAGAATGATGCAGAAGCTCAATAGAGTGATGTAGAGGCTTAAGAGAGTGATGCAGAGGCTTAATAGAGGGGATGTAGAGGCTGAAGAGAGAGATGCAGAGGCTTTAGACAGTGATCCAGAGGCTCAAGAGAGTAATGCAGAGGCTGAAGAGAGTGATGCAGAGGCTCAGGAGAGAGGCTTAAGAAAGTGATGTAGAGGCTCAAAAGAGGGATGCAGAGGCTTAAAAGGGTGATGCAGAGGCTCAAGAGAGTGATGCAGAGGCTCAAGAGAGGGATGCAGGGGCTCAAGAGAGTAATGCAGAGGCTCAAGAGAGTGATTCAGAGGCTCAAGAGAGTGATGCAGAAGCTCAAGAGAGTGATTCAGAGGCTCAAGAGAGTGAGGCAGAGGCTCAAGAGAGTGATGCAGAGGATCATGAGAATGATGCAGAGGCTCGAGAGAGTGATTCAGAGGCTTACTAGAGTGATGCAGAGGCTGAAGGGAGTGATGCAGAGGCTCAAGAGAGTTATGCAGAGGATCAAGAGAGTGATGCAGAGGCTTAAGAGAGGGGTGCAGAGGCTCAAGAGAAGGATGTACAGGCTCAAGAAAGTGATGCAGAATCTCAAGAGAGTGATGCAGAGGCTGAAGAGAGGGATGCAGAGGCTCAAGAGAGGGATGGAGAGGCTCAAGAGAGTGATTCAGAGGCTTAAGAGAGTGATGCAGAGGCTTAAGAGAGTGATGCAGAGGCTCAAGAGAGGGATGGAGAGGCTCAAGAGAGTGACTCAGAGGCTTAAGAGTGTGATGCAGAGGCTTAAGAGAGGGATGCAGAGGCTCAAGAGAATGATGCAGAGGCTCAAAGAATGATGCAGAGGATCACGAAAGAGATGCAGAGGCTCAAGAGAGGGATGCAGAGGCTAAAGTGAGTGATGCTTAGGCACAAGAGAAAGATGCAGAGGCACTTGAGAGTGATGCAGAGGCTCCAGAAGAGGGATGCAGAGGCTCAAGAAAATGATGTAGAGGGTTAGGAGAGGGATGCAGAGGCTCAAGAGAATGATGCAGAGGCTCAAGAGAGTGATGCAGAGGATCAAGAGAATGATGTAGAAGCTTAAGAGAGGGATGCAGAGGCTCAAGAGAATGATGCAGAAGCTCAATAGAGTGATGTAGAGGCTTAAGAGAGTGATGCAGAGGCTAAATAGAGGGGATGCAGAGGCTGAAGAGAGAGATGCAGAAGTTTTAGACAGTGATGCAGAGGTTCAAGAGAATGATGTAGAGGCTTAAGAGAGGGATGCAGAGGCTCAAGAGAATGATGCAGGGGCTCAAGAGAGTGATGCAGAGGATCAAAAGAGGGATGCAGAGGCTTAAGAGAGTGATGCAGAGGCTGAAGAGAGTGATGCAGAGGCTCAGGAGAGAGGCTTAAGAAAGTGATGCAGAGGCTCAAAAGAGGGATGCAGAGGCTTAAAAGGGTGATGCAGAGGCTCAAGAGAGTGATGCAGAAGCTCAAGAGAGGGATGCAGGGGCTCAAGAGAGTAATGCAGAGGCTCAAGAGAGTGATTCAGAGGCTTACGAGAGTGATGCAGAGGCTTAAGAGAGTGATGCAGAGGCTCAGGATATTGATGCAGAAGATCAGGAGAGGGAAGCAGAGGCGCTAGAGAGTGATGCAGAGGCTCAAGAGAGTGGTGCAGAGGCTCAAGAGAGTGATGCAGAGGATCAAGAGAGTGATGCAGAGGTTCGAGAGAGTGATTCAGAGGCTTACTAGAGTGATGCAGAGGCTGAAGGGAGTGTTGCGGAGGCTCAAGAGAGGGATGAAGAGAATTAAAAGATTGATGCAGAGGCTCAAGAGAGGGATGCAGAGGCTCAAGAGAGTGATGCAGAAGCTTAAGAGAGTGAGGCAGACGCTTAGGAGAGGGATGCAGAGGCTCAAGAGAGTAATGCAGAGTCTTAAGAAGGTGATGCAGAGGCTCAAGAGAGTGATGCAGAGAGTTGAGAGAGGGATGCAGAGGCTCAAGAGAATGATGCAGAAGATCAAGAGAGTGATTTAGAGGATCAAAAGTGTGATGCAGAGGCTCAAGAGTGTGATGCAGAGGCTCAAAAGAGTGATGCAGAGAATCAAGAGAGTGATGCAGAGGCTCGAAAGAGTGATGCAGAGGCCTCAAGAGAGGGATTCAGAGGCTTATGAGAGTGGTGCAGAGGCGGAAGAGAGTGTTGCAGAGGCTCAAGAGAGGGATGCAGAGGCTCTAGAGAGTGATGCAGAGGGTCAAGAGAGTGATGCGGAGGCTTACGAGAGTGATGCAGATGATCAAGAGAGGCATGCAGAGGCTTAAGGGAGTGATGCAGAGGCTGAAGAGAGTTGCAGAGGCTTAAGAGAGTGATACAGAGGCTTAGGAGAGTGATACAAAGGCTCAGGAGAGGGAAGCAGAGGCTCATGATAGAGATGCAGGAGATAAAGAGAGTGATGCAGAGGCTCAAGAGAGGGATGCAGAGGCTCAAGAGAGTGATGCTGAGGATCAAGAGAGGGAAAGCAGAGGCATAAGAGAGTGATGCAGAAGCTGAAGAGAGTGATGCAGAGGCTCTAGAGAGTGATACAGAGGCTTAAGAGAGTGATGCAAAGGCTCAAGAGAGTGATGCAGAGGATCAAGAGAGTGATGCAGAGGCTCAAGAGAGGGATTCACATGCTTAAGAGAGTAAAGCAGAGGCCTCAAGAGAGTGATGAAGAGGCTGAAGAGAGTGTTGCAGAGGCGCAAGAGAGTGATGCCGAGGCTCAAGAGAGTATTGCAGAGAATCAAGAGAGGGATGCAGAGGCTTAAGAGAGTGTTGCAGAGGCTTAAGAGAGGGATGCAGAGGCTCAAGAGAGTGATGCAAAGGCTCAAGAGAGTGATGCAGAGGCTCATGAGAGGGATGCAGAGGCTCAAGTGAGGGATGGAGAGGCTCAGGAGAGTGATGCAGAGGCTCAAGAGAGGGATGCAGAGGCTCAGGAGAGTGATGCAGAGGCTCAAGAGAGTGATGCAGGGGCTCAAGAGAGTGATGCAGAGGCTTACGAGAGTGATTGAGAGGCTCAAGAGAGTGATGCAGAGGCTCAAGAGAGTGATGCAGAGGCTAAAGAGAGTGATGCAGAAGCTTAAGAGAGTGATGCAGAGGCTTATGAGAGGGATGCAGAGGCTCAAGCGAGTGATGCAGAGGCTCATGAGAGTGATGCAGAGACTTAGGAGAATGATGCAGAGGATGAAGAGAGGGATGCAGAGGCTTAAGAGAGTGATGCAGAGACTCAAGAGAGGGATGCAGAGGCTCAAGAGAGTGATGCAGAGGCTCAAGAGAATGATGTAGCTGCTTAAGAGGATATAGTGCTGAGAGTTAGAATTTGGCTCCAAAATAAGGCTCAAGGGTCGAATTTTAGATGTTTGGGATATATTAAAAACTGCAGGTAGGGTTTGGGCAAAATGTGATCCATTGCCCCTTTCAGTAATTGGCATATTTTCAGTATAAAAGTCGTAATTTCAAACTGCGAATACGTGCAGGGAGCCAGAATTTGGCTCCAAAATATGGCTCAAGATTCGAATTTGGGATGTTTGGGATATTTTGAAAACTGCAGGGAGGGTTTGGGCAGAAGGTGACCCATCGTTGCTTTCAGTAATTGGCATTTTTCGGTATAATAAGTCGTAATTTCAAACTGCGAATAGGTGCAGAGAGCCCGAATTTGGCTACAAAATATGGCTCAGGCGTTGAATTTGGGATGTTTTGGATATTTTGAAAACTGCAGGGAGGGTTTGGGCAGAAGGTGACCCATCGCCGCTTTCAGTAATTGGTATATTTTCGGTATAATAAGTCGTAATTTCAAACTACGAATACGTGCAGAGAGCCCAAATTTGACTCCAAAATATGGCTCTAGCGTCGAATTTTGGGTGTTTGGGATATTTTGAGAACTGCACGTGAGGGGGGGGGGGGGAATGGGCAAAATGTGACCCATCGCTGCTTTCAGTAATTGACATTTTCGGTATAAAATGTTTTAATTTCAACCTGCGAATATGTGCAGAGAGCCAGAGTTTGGCTCCAAATTATAGCTCAAGGGTCGAATTTGGTATGCTTGGGATATTTTAAAACTGAATAGTGGATTGGAGTAAAATGTGATCTATCGCCGCTTTCAGTAATTGGCATATTTTCTGTATAAAAAGTGGTTTTTCAAACTGCGAATACATGCAGAAAGCCAGAATTTGTTTAGAAAATATGGCTCAAGGGTCGAATTTGGGATGTTTGGGATATTTAAAAAATTGCAGGGAGGGTTTGGTCATAATGTGATCCATCGCCCCTTTCAGTAATTGGCATATTTTCAGTATAAAAGTCGTCATTTCAAACTGCGAATACGTGCAGAGAGCCAGAATTTGGCTCCAAAATATGGCTCAAGGGTCGAATTTGGGATGTTTGGGATATTATGCAAACTGCAGGGGGGGGGGGGGTTTGGGCAAAATGTGACCCATCGCTGATTTCAGTAATTGGCATATTTTCAGTATAAAAAGTCGTAATTTCAAACTGCGAATACTTGCAGAGAGCCTTAAATTGGTTTCAAAATATGGCTCAAGCGTCGAATTTGAGATGTTTGGGATATTTTGAAAACTGCACGGAGGGTTTGGGCAGAACTGCGAATAGGTGCAGAGAGCCAGAATTTGGCTCCAAAAGATGGATCAAGGGTCGAATTTGGGATGCTTGGGATATTTTGAAAACTGAATGGTGGGTTTGGGCAAAATGTGATCCATCGTTGCTCTCCGTAATTGGCATATTTTCGGTATAAAAATTCGTAATTTCAAGCTGCGAATATGTGCAGAGAGCCACAATTTGTCTCCAAAATTTGGCTCAAGGGTCGAATTTGGATGTTTGAGATGTTTTTAAAACTGCAGGGGGGGTTTGGGCAAAATGTGACCTATCGCAGCTCTAAGTGATTGGCATATATTCGGTATAAAATTAAATAATTTAAAACTGCCAACACGTGCAGAGAGCCCGAATTTGGCTCCAAAATATGGCTCAAGCGTCGAATTTGGGATGTTTGGGACATTTTGAAAACTACAGAGAGGGTTTCGGCAAAATGTGATCCATCGCCACTTTCAGTAATTGGCATGTTTTCGGTATAAAATGTCGTAATTTCAAACTGCGAATACGTGCAGAGAACCAGAATTTAGCTTCAAAATACTTCTCAAGGTTCGAATTTGGGATGTTTGGGATATTTCGAAAACTGCAGGCGGGGTTTGGGCAAAATGTGACCCATGGCTTCTTTCAGTAATTGGCATATTTTCAAGCGTCAAATTTGGGATGTTTGGGATAAAAAGTCGTAATTTCAAACTGCGAATACGTGCAGAGAGCCAGAATTTCACTCCAAAAATATTTTCAAGAGTCGAATTTGGGATGTTTGGGATATTTTGAAAACTGCAAGGAGGGGGTTTCGGCTAAATGTGACCTATCGCCGCTCTCAGTATTTGACATATTATCGGTATAAAAAGTCGTAATTTCAAACTGCGAATATGTGCAGAGAGCCACAATTTGGCTCCAAAATTTCGCTCAAGGGTCGAATTTGGGATGTTTGGGATATTTTGAAAACTGCAGGGGTGTTTTGGCAAAATGTGACCCATCGCAGCTCTCAGTAATTGGCATATTTTCGGTATAAAATGACGTAATTTCAAACTGCGAATACGTGCAAAGAGCCAGAATTTGGGTCCAAAATAAGGTTCCAGGGTCGAATTTGGGATGTTTGGGATATTTTTAAAACTGCAGAGAGGGTTTGGGCATAATGAGATCCATCGCCGCTTTCCGTAATTGTCATATTTTCAGTATAAAAAGTCATAGTTTCAAACTGCGAATACGTGCAGAGAGCCAGAATTTGGCTCCAAAATATGGCTCAAGGGTCAAATTTGGGATGTTTGGGATATTTGAAAACTGCAAGGGGGGGGGGGCAAAATGTGACTCATCGCTGCTTTCAGTAATTGGCATATTTTCAGTATAAAAAGTCGTAATTTCAAACTGCAATACGTGCAGAGAGCCAGAATTTGGCTCCAAAATAAGGCTCCTGGGTCGAATTTGGGATGTTTGGGATATTTTGAAAACTGAATGGGGTTTTGGGCAAAATGTGACATTTCGCCGCTCACAGTAATTTGCATTATTTCGGTATAAAAAGTCATAATTTCAAACTGCTAATACATGCAGAGAGCCACAATTTTGCTCCAAAATATGGCTCAAGCGTCGAATTTGGGATGTTTCCGATATTTGAAAACTGCATGGCGGGGTTTGGGCAAAACGTGACATATCGCTGCTTAAGGTAATTGGCATATTTTCGGTATAAAAATTCGTATTTTTAACCTACGAATACGTGAAGAAAGCAGAACTTGGCTCTAAAATAAGGCTCCAGGGTTGAATTTTGGATGTTTGGGATATTTTGAAAACTGGAGGGAGGGTTTGGGCAAAATGTGATCCATCGCCGCTCTCTGTAATTGGCATATTTTCGGTATATAAATTCGTAATTTCAAGCTGCGAATATGTGCAGAGAGCCAAAATTTGGCTCCAAAATATGGCTCAAGGGTCGAATTTGGGATGTTTGAGATAATTTAAAAACTGCAGGGGGGTTTGGGCAAAATGTGACCTATCGCCGCTCTAAGTTGTTGGCATATTTTCGGTATAAAATGACGTAATTTCAAACTGCGAATACGTGCAGAGAGGCCGAATTTGGCTCCAAAATATGGTTCAAGCGCCGAACTTGGAATGTTTGGGATATTTTGAAAAGTGCAAAGTGGGTTTGGGCAAAATGTGACCCATCGCTGCTCTCAGTAATTGACATATTTTCGGTATAAAAATTCGTAATTTCAACCTGCGAACATGTGCAGAGAGCCAAAATTTGGCCCTAAATTATGGCTAAGGCGTTGAATTTGGGATGTTTGGGATATTTTGAAAACTGCAGGGGGGGGGGGGGGGTTAGGCAAAGTTTGACCTATCGCCGCTCTCAGTAATTGATATATCTTCGGTGTATAAATTAGTAATTTCAAACTGCGAATATGTGCAGAGAGCCACAATTTGACTCCAAAATATGGCTCAAGGGTCGAATTTGGGATGTTTGGGATATTTTGAAAACTACAGGGGGGTTTGGGCAAAATGTGATCCAACGCCGCTCTCAGTAATTTGCATATTTTCGGTATAAAAAGTTGTAATTTCAAACTGCGAATACGTGCAGAGAACCAGAATTTTGCTCCTAAATATAGCTCATGGGTCGAATTTGGGATGTTTGGGATATTTTGAAACCTGCAGGGGGGTTTGGGCAAAATGTGATCCATCGCCGCACTCAGTAATTGGTATATTTTCGGTATAAAAATTAGTAATTTCAAACTGCGAATGCGTGCAGAGAGCCAGAATATGGCTCCAAAATATCGCTCATGGGTCGAATTTGGGATGTTCAGGATATTTCGAAAACTGCAGGGAGGGTTTGGGCAAATTGTGACCCATCGCTGCTTTCAGTAATTTGGCATATTTTCGGTATAAAAATATCACTCTCTTGAGAATATCTCAAAAATATCTCTTGAGAATTCACAAAAACGAGGAAAAACGGCAAAATATTCCCTTATTCGATGATATTTTGTTTATATCACATAAAGGAAAAGGGGATGATAAACGTCAAAATATTGCTAAAATCGATGATTTATAGTACGAAACAAAAAGCAAGAAAACTTGCTTAAATGCAATATCATGCGAAATTCTGAGATTTGAAGGCGAAATCACATATCGTGATACTACATGAAAAAGTATCGAATTATTGGGAAAAATGAATATATTTACGAAAAATCAAACTACATGAAAAACGTGAAAAAAGTCACTATTAAACCAAATTTAAGGATTTTAACTTCGAATCATAAAGCGAGGTTTCGTATTATTTAGATCAAAGAAAAGACATATGACATTGTTGTTTCCAATACAAATGATAAAAATCAATGTGTTTTCATTAGAAATGACTAAAATGTTCCTGATTTTCCATTTATATTACCGATGGAAGATGTACACGTAAAACCGCACAATTCCAGCTGAAGCGTCGATATATGCAATAAAAACCGAATTTCTCCCCTTTTCAATATCTTACTCAGTATTTCAACGAGAAACAAATAGATGATTGAAAATGAAGTATTTAAGGTTATTATCTAATCAATTATGTGTTTGTATCATTTTTATCATATTTTTAATGAATTAATAACAATAAACTGAAAATTCACAAAAACGTGGAAAAACGGCAAAATATGGCCTAATTCGATGATATTTTGTTTATATCACATAAAGGAAAAGGGGGGATGATAAACGTCAACATATTACTAAATTCGATCATTTATAGTACGAAACTAAATGCAAGAAAACTTGCTTTAAATACAATATTATGCGAAATTTTGAGATTTGAAAGCCAAATCACATATCGTGATACTGCAAGAAAAATTATCGAAATATTGGTAAAAATGAAAAGATTTAATGTTCCTGATTTTCCGTTTATATTACCGATGGAAGATGTACACGTAACACCGATCTATTCCGGCTGAAACGTCGATATATGCAATAAAAACCGAACCTCTCCCCTTTTCAATATCTTACTCAGTATTTCAACGAGACATAAATAGTTGATTGAAAATTAAGTATTTAAGGTTATTATCTAATCAATTATGTGTGTATCATTTTTATCGTTTATTTAATGAATTAATAAAAATAAACTGGAAATTCACAAAAACGTGGAAAAACAGCAAAATATTGCCTAATTCGATGGTATTTTGTTTAAATCACATAAAGGAAAAGGGGGATATAAACGTCAAAATATTACTAAATTCGATGATTTATAGTACGAAACAAAATGCAAAAAAACTTGCTTAAAATGCAATATTATGCGAAATTCTGAGATTTGAAGGTGAAATCAAACATCGTGATACTACATGAAAAATTATCGAAATATTGGTAAAAATGAAAAGATTTAATGTTCCTGATTTTCCGTTTATATTACCGATGGAAGATGTACACGTAACACCGCTTTATTCCGGCTGAAACGTCGATATATGCAATGAAAACCGAACTTCTCCCTTTTTCAATATCTTACTCAGTATTTCAACGAGACACAAATAGTTGATTGAAAATGAAGTATTTAAGGTTATTATCTAATCAATTATGTGTGTGTATAATTTTTATCGTTTATTTAATGAATTAATAAAAATAAACAGGAAATTCACAAAACCAATGAAAAACAGCAAAATATTGCCTAATTCGATGATATTTTGTTTATATCACATAAAGGAAAAGGGGGATGATAAACGTCAAAATATGACTAAATTCGATGATTTATAGTACGAAACAAAATGCAAGAAAACTTGCTTAAAATGCAATATTATGCGAAATTCTGGGATTTGAAGGCGAAATCACATATCGGGATACTACATGAAAAAGTATTGAAATATTGGTAAAAAATGAATATATTTACGTAATATCAAAATACATGAAAAACGTGAAAAAAGTCACTATTAAATCAAATTTAAGGATTTTAACTTCGAATCATAAAGCGAGGTTTCGGATTATTTAGATCCAAGAAAAGACATATGACAATGTTGTTTCCAATACAAATGATAAAAATCAATGTTTTTTCATTAGAAATGTTTCTGATTTTCCGTTTATATTACCGATGGAAGATGTACACGTAAAACCGCACAATTCCGGCTTAAACTTCGATATATGTAATAAAAACCGAACTTCTCCCCTTATCAATATCTTACTCAGTATTTCAACGAGAAACAAATAGATGATTGAAAATGACGTACTTAAGATTAATTTCTAATCAATTAAGTGTTTGCATCATTTTTATCGTATATTTAATGTATTAATAACAATAAACTGAAAATTCACAAAAACGTTGAAAAACGACAAAATATTGCCTAATTCGATGGTATTTTGTTTAAATCACATAAAGGAAAAGGGGATGATAAACGTCAATATATTGCTAAATTCGATGATGTTTAGTACGAAACAAAAAGCAAGAAAACTTGCTTAAAATGCAATATTATGCGAAATTCTGAGATTTGAAGGTGAAATCACATATCGTGATACTACATGAAAAAGTATCGAAATATTGGTAAAAATGAATACATTTACGTAATATCAAACTACATGAAAAACGTGAAAAAAGTCAATATTATTCCAAATTTGAGGATTTTAGCTTCGAATCATAAAGCGAGGTTTCGCATTATTTAGATCCAAGAAAAGACATATGACAATGTCGTTTCCAAATCAAATGATAAAAATCAATGTGTTTTCATTAAAATTTCCTAAAATGTTCCTGATTTTCCGTTTATATTACCGATGGAAGATGTACACGTAAAACCGCACAATTCCAGCTGAAACGTCGATATATGCAATAAAAAACGAACTTCTCCCCTTTTCAAAATATTACTCAGTATTTCAACGAGAAACAAATAGATGATTGAAAATGAAATATTTAATGTTATTATCTAATCAATTATATGTTTGTATCATTTTTATCGTATATTTAATGAATTAATAACAATAAACTGGAAATTTACAAAAATGTGGAAAAACAGCAAAATATTGACTAATTCGATGATATTTTGTTTATATCACATAAAGGAAAAGGGGGCTGATAAACGTCAAAATATTACTAAATTCGATGATTTATAGTACGAAACAAAATGCAAAAAAACTTGCTTAAAATGCAATATTATGCGAAATTCTGAGATTTGAAGGCGAAATCACATATCGTGATACTACATGAAAAAGTATCAAAATATTGGTAAAAATGAATATATTTACGTAATATCAAACTACATGAAAAACGTGAAAAAGTCACTATTAAACCAAATTTATGGATTTTAACTTCGAATCATAAAGCGAGGTTTCGTATTATTTAGACCCTAGAAGAGAAATATGACAATGTTGTTTCCAATACAAATGACAAAAATGAATGTGTTTTCATTAGAATTAACTAAAATGTTCCTGATTTTCGCTTTATATTACCGATGGAAGATGTACACGTAAAACCACCCTATTTCGGCTGAAACGTCGATATATGCAATAAAAAACGAACTTCTCCCCTTTTCAATATCTTACTCAGTATTTTAACGAGAAACAAATGGTTGATTGAAAATGACGTATTTAAGATTAATTTCTAATCAATTACGTGTTTGCATCATTTTTATCGTATATTTAATGTATTAATAACAATAAAATGAAAATTCACAAAAACGTTGAAAAACGGCAAAATATTGCCTAATTCGATGGTATTTTATTTAAATCACATAAAGGAGAAGGGGATGATAAACGTCAAAATATTGCTAAATTCGATGATGTTTATTACGAAACAAAATGCAAGAAAACTTGCTTAAAATGCAATATTATGCGAAAATCTGAGATATGAAGGCCAAATCACATATCGTGATACTACATGAAATAGTATCGAAATATTGGTAAAAATGAATATATTTACGTGATATCAAACTACATGAAAAACGTGAAAAAAGTCACTATTATTCCAAATTTGTGGATTTTAACTTCGAATCATAAAGCGAGGTTTCGTATTATTTAGATCCAAGAAAAGACATGACAATGTTGTTTCCAATACAAATGATGAAAATCAATGTGTTTTCATTAGAATTAACTAAAATATTCCTGATTTTCCGTTTATATTACTGATGGAAGATGTACACGTAAAACCGATCTATTCCGGCTGAAACGTCGATATATGCAATAAAAACCGAACTTCTCCCCTTTTAAATATCTTACTCAGTATTACAACGAGAAACAAATAGATGATTGAAAATGAAGTATTTAAGGTTTTTATCTAATCAATTATGTGTTTGTATCATTTTTATCGTATATTTAATGAATTAATAACAATAAACTGGAAATTCACAAAAACGTGGAAAAACAGCAAAATATTGCCTAATTCGATGATATTTTGTTTATATCACATAAAGGAAAAGGGGGATGATAAACGTCAAAATATGACTAAATTCGATGATTTATAGTACGAAACAAAATGCAAGAAAACTTGCTTAAAATGCAATATTATGCGAAATTCTGAGATTTGAAGGCGAAATCACATATCGTGATACTACATGAAAAAGTATTGAAATATTGGTAAAAAATGAATATATTTACGTAATATCAAAATACATGAAAAACGTGAAAAAAGTCACTATTAAACCATATTTAAGTATTTTAACTTCGAATCATAAAGCGAGGTTTCGGATTATTTAGATCCAAGAAAAGACATATGACAATGTTGTTTCCAATACAAATGATAAAAATCAATGTTTTTTCATTAGAATGAACTAAAATGTTTCTGATTTTAAGTTTATATTACCGATGGAAGATGTACACGTAAAACCGCACAATTCCGGCTTAAACGTCGATATATGTAATAAAAACCGATCATCTCCCCTTATCAATATCTTACTCAGTATTTCAACGAGAAACAAATAGATGATTGAAAATGACGTATTTAAGATTAATTTCTAATCAATTACGTGTTTGCATCATTTTTATCGTATATATAATGTATTAATAACAATAAACTGAAAATTCACAAAAACGTTGAAAAACGACAAAATATTGCCTAATTCGATGGTATTTTGTTTAAATCACATAAAGGAAAAGGGGATGATAAACGTCAATATATTGCTAAATTCGATGATGTTTAGTACGAAACAAAAAGCAAGAAAACTTGCTTAAAATGCAATATTATGCGAAATTCTGAGATTTGAAGGTGAAATCACATATCGTGATACTACATGAAAAAGTATCGAAATATTGGTAAAAATGA
The DNA here is from genome assembly GCF_040958095.1 of Procambarus clarkii. Classification (NCBI taxonomy): domain Eukaryota; kingdom Metazoa; phylum Arthropoda; class Malacostraca; order Decapoda; family Cambaridae; genus Procambarus; species Procambarus clarkii. The sequence goes on along the minus strand of NC_091165.1, from coordinate 1,609,718 downwards.
ATACATTTACGTAATATCAAACTACATGAAAAACGTGAAAAAAGTCAATATTATTCCAAATTTGAGGATTTTAGCTTCGAATCATAAAGCGAGGTTTCGCATTATTTAGATCCAAGAAAAGACATATGACAATGTCGTTTCCAATACAAATGATAAAAATAAATGTGTTTTCATTAAAATTTCCTAAAATGTTCCTGATTTCACGTTTATATTACCGATGGAAGATGTACACGTAAAACCGCACAATTCCAGCTGAAACGTCGATATATGCAATAAAAACCGAACTTCTCCCCTTTTCAATATCTTACTCAGTATTTCAACGAGAAACAAATAAATGATTGAAAATGAAGTATTTAAGGTTATTATCTAATCAATTATGTGTTTGTATCATTTTTATCGTATTTTTAATGAATTAATAACAATAAACTGAAAATTCACAAAAACGTTGAAAAACGGCAAAATATGGCCTAATTCGATGATATTTTGTTTATATCACATAAAGGAAAAGGGGGATGATAAATGTCAACATATTACTAAATTCGATGATTTATAGTACGAAACTAAATGCAAGAAAACTTGCTTAAACTGCAATATTATGCGAAATTTTGAGATTTGAAAGCCAAATCACATATCGTGGTACTACAAGAAAAATTATCAAAATATTGGTAAAAATGAATAGATTTAATGTTCCTGATTTTCCGTTTTTATTACCGATGGAAGATGTACACGTAACACCGCTCTATTCCGGCTGAAACGTCGATATATGCAATAAAAACCGAACTTCTCCCCTTTTCAATATCTTACTCAGTATTTCAACGAGACACAAATAGTTGATTGAAAATGAAGTATTTAAGGTTATTATCTAATCAATTATGTGTTTGTATAATTTTTATCGTTTATTTATTGAATTAATAAAAATAAACTGGAAATTCACAAAACCGTTGAAAAACAGCAAAATATTGCCTAATTCGATGATATTTTCTTTATATCACATAAAGGAAAAGGGGGATGATAAACGTCAAAATATTACTAAATTCGATGAATTATAGTACGAAACAAAATGCAAGAAACCTTGCTTAAAATGCAATATTATGCGAAATTCTGAGATTTGAAGGCCAAATCACATATCGTGATACTACATGAAAAAGTATCGAAATATTGGTAAAAATGAATATATTTACGTAATATCAAACAACATGAAAAACGTGAAAAAAGTCACTATTAAACCAAATTTAAGGATTTTAACTTCGAATCATAAAGCGAGATTTCGTATTATTTAGATCCAAGAAAAGACATATGACAATGTTGTTTCCAATACAATTGATAAAAATCAATGTGTTTTCATTAGAATTAACTAAAACGTTCCTGATTTTCCGTTTATATTACCGATGGAAGATGTACACGTAAAACGTGTATTCCGGCTGAAACGTTGATATATGCAATAAAAAACGAACTTCTCCCCTTTTCTAAATATTACTCAGTATTTCAACGAGAAACAAATAGATGATTGAAAATGAAATATTTAATGTTATTATCTAATCAATTATATGTTTGTATCATTTTTATCGTATATTTAATGAATTAATAACAATAAACTGGAAATTCACAAAAACGTGGAAAAACAGCAAAATGTTGACTAATTTGATGATATTTTGTTTATATCACATAAAGGAAAAGGGGGATGATAAACGTCAAAATATTACTAAATTCGATGATTTAAACAAACAAAACAAACAAACATTTCGTACAAACATTTTGTACGAAACAAAATGCAAAAAAACTTGCTTAAAATGCAATATTATGCGAAATTCTGAGATTTGAAGGCGAAATCACATATCGTGATACTACATGAAAAAGTATCAAAATATTGGTAAAAATGAATATATTTACGTAATATCAAACTACATGAAAAACGTGAAAAAATTCACTATTAAACCAAATTTAAGGAATTTAATTTCGAATCATGAAGCGAGGTTTCGTGTTATTTAGACCCTAGAAAAGACATATGACAATGTTGTTTCCAATACAAATAATAAAAATCAATGTGTTTTCATTAGAATGAACTAAAATGTTCTTGATTTTCCGTTTATATTATCGATGGAAGATGTACACGTAAAACCGCACATTTCCGGCTGAAACGTCGAAATATGCAATAAAAACCGAACTTCTCCCCTTTTCAATATCTTACTCAGTATTTCAACGAGAAACAAGTAGATGATTGAAGATGAAGTATTTAAGTTTATTGTCTAATCAATTACGTGTTTGCATCATTTTTATCGTATATTTAATGAATAAACTGAATAACCAATAAACTGAAAATTCACAAAAACGTGGAAAAACGGCAAAATATTGCTTATTTCGGTGATATTTTGTTTAAATCACATAAAGGAAAAGGGGATGATAAAGGTCAAAATATTGCTAAATTCGATGATGTTTAGTACGAAACGAAATGCAAGAAAACTTGCTTGAAATGCAATATTATGCGAAAATCTGAGATATGAAGTCCAAATCACATATCGTGATACTACATGAAATAGTATAGAAATATTGATATAAATGAGAATATTTACGTAAAATCAAACTAGATGAAAAAAGTGAAAAGAGGCACTATTATTTCAAATTTGTGGATTTTAACTTCGAATCATAAAGGGAGGTTTCGTATTATTTAGATCCAAGAAAAGACATATGACAATGTTGTTTCCAATACAAATGATAAAAATCAATGTGTTTTCATTAGAATTAACTAAAATGTTCCTGATTTTCGCTTTTTATTACCGATGGAAGATGTACACGTAAAACCACTCTACTCCAGCTGAAACGTCGATATATGCAATAAAAAACGAACTTCTCCCCTTTTCAATATCTTTCTCAGTATTTCAACGAGAAACAAATAGATGATTGAAAATGAAGTATTTAAATTTATTATCTAATCAATTATGTGTTTGTATCATTTTTATCGTATATTTAATGAATTAATAACAATAAACTGGAAATTCACAAAAACGTGGAAAAACAGCAAAATATTGCCTAATTCGATGATATTTTGTTTAAATCACATAAAGGAAAAGGGGGATGATAAACGTCAAAATATGACTAAATTCGATGATTTATAGTACGAAACAAAATGCAAGAAAACTTGCTTAAAATGCAATATTATGCGAAATTCTGAGATTTGAAGGCGAAATCACATATCGTGATTGTACCGATGGAAGATGTACACGTAAAACCGCACAATTCCAGCTGAAACGTCGATATATGCAATAAAAACCGAATTTCTCCCCTTTTCAATATCTTACTCAGTATTTCAACGAGAAACAAATACATGATTGAAGATGAAGTATTTAAGTTTATTATCTAATCAATTACGTGTTTGCATCATTTTTATCTTATATATAATTATTTAATGACCCTTGAGCCATATTTTGGAGCCAAATTCTGGCTCTCTGCACGTATTTGCAGTTTAAAACTACGACTTTCTACACCGAAAATATGCCAATTACTGAGAGCTGCGATGGGTAACATTTTGCCCAATCCCCCCCTGCAGTTTTCAAAATATCTCAAACGTCACAAATTGAAAGCTTGAGGCATATTTTGGAGTCAAATTCTGTCTTTCTGCTCGTATTCGCAGTTTAAAATTACGACCTTATTTTACCGAAAATATGCCAATTACTGAAAGCGGCGATGGATCACATTTTGACCCAACCCCTCCATGCAATTTTTAAAATATCTAAAACATCCCAAATTCGACGCTGGAGCCATATTTTGGAGCCAAATTCTGGCTCTCTGTACGTATTCGCAGTTTGGAATTACGACTTTTTATACCGAAAATATGGCAATTACTCTAAGCGGCGATGGATAACATTTAGCCCACACTTTCCACGCAGTTTTCAAAATATCCTAAAAATCCCAAATTTGACGTTTGGGCCATATTTTAGAGCTAAATTCTGGCTCTCTGCACGTATTCGCAATTTGAAATTACACATTTTCATTCCAAAATACGCCAATTTCTTAGAGCGGCAATGGGTCACATTTTGCCCAAACCCCCTTGCGGTTTGCAAAATATCCCAAACAGCCCAAACTCAACCCTTGAGCAATATTTTGGAGCCAAAATTTTTGCTTTCTGCACGTATTCGCAGTTTCATATTACAACTTTTTATACCGAAAATATGCCAATAACTGAATGCGGTGATGGATCACATGTTTCCCAAACCCTCCCTGCAGTTTTCAAAATATGCGAAACATCCCAAATTCGACCCTTGAGCCATATTTTGGAGCCAAATTCTGGCTCTCTGCACATATTCGCAGTTTGAAACTACGAATTTTTATACCAAAAGTATGCCAATTACTGAGAGCAGCGATAGGTCACATTTTGCACAATCCCCGCCTGCAGTTTTCAAAATATCCCAAACATCCCAAATTCGACTCTTGACCCATATTTTGGAGCCAAATTCTGGCTCTCTGCAAGTATTCGCAGTTTAAAATTACGACTTTTTATACCGACTATATGCCAATTACTGAGAGCAGCGATGGGTCACATTTTGCCCAAACCCTCCCTGCAGTTTTTAAAATCTCCCAAACATCCCAAATTCGACCCTTAAGCAATATTTTGGAGCCAAATTCTGGCTTTCTGCATGTATTTGCAGTTTGAAATTACGAATTTTTATACCGAAAATATGCCAATTACTGAAAGCGGCGAAGGATCACATTTTGCCCAAACCCTCCCTGTAGTTTTCAAAATATCCCAAGCATCCCAAATTCGACCCTTCAGCCATATTTTGTAACCAAATTCTTGCTCTCTGCACATATTACAAGTTTAAAACTACGACATTTTATACCGAAAATATGCCATATACCTAGAGCGGCGATGGGTCACATTTTGCCCCCCACCCCACTGCAGTTTTCAAAATATCCCAAACTTCCCAAATTCGACACTTGAGCCATATTTTGGAGCCAAATTCTAGCTCTCTGCACGGATTCGCAGTTTGAAAATTCGAATTTTATTACGAAAATAAGCCAATTATTGTGAGAGGCGATGAGTCACATTTTGCCCAAACCCAGCCTGCAGTTTTCAAAACTTCCCAAAATTCCCAAATTCGACGCTTGAGCCATATTTGGGAGCCAAATTCTAGCTCTCTGCACATATTCGCAGTTTAAAAATTACGACTTTTTATACCGAAAATATGCCAATTACTGAGAGCTGCGATGGGTCACATATTGCCCAAACCCCCCCTGTAGTTTTCAAAATATCCCAAACATCCCAAATTCGACCCTTGATCCATATTTTTGAGCCAAATTATGGCTCTGTGCATGTATCCCTCCCCCTATTCCCCCCCTTGTGTTACCCCCCCCCCTCTCCATCCCGTCAAATAGAGAAAATGGCGGCGAAAACGCTTTATTTACCCAGCCAAACCGTTCACCTCATTTGGAGATACAACAGTAAATATTAATTATTACACCCGTTTAAACATTCACATGTCAGTCAGTTAGCCTAAATTCTCCTATATTCATTCATACATGACACTGCAATCATTGCAATTGTTTATAAATAGACACTAACTAACCCTGCTTGCTCCAAGGTATAAATACAGGTGCCAAATTTTTTTCAGAAGGCAACTCCAGCGTGGCTTAGTCGGATAGAACATGTTCCTAATCCGGATAGACCTGCGTTCGAGCCTGTCGCAACGGATGCAACTACAGGGCACAGATAGATTTCTGTGATGTCCTCTCCTGTAGGAGCATCAGTTTCGATAGATTCTCTGGATAGCCGAAGATTGATTGACTGCTCCCTTGGAATGTGGGGAAGGGTTGAAATCCGGGGGCCCACGGACGGATACCTGGATGCACTGACCTCGGGCAGGTCTTTCAATTCACCTGGATTTCAGGTGGGGAGAATGGAGGCAATTTGGGTCGACACAAATGGCTTCCAGGTCCCAGAACTCCATGGATACACGTGTCTGTGTATCCTTGGATACATGTCCGTGTATCACAGACAAGCACAGATAGTCACACGGGTTGATCACACGGATACATTTCCGTGTGATCCGTGAATCCGTGTGATACGGGATTCGAACCTAGGTAGGTGGGAATAAGGATATGGGAGGCAATTTGAGGGGACATAAATGTCTTCCTGGACCCCAGAACCCCATGGATAACCCAAAACATTACGGTTACGAAATCCCATAAGATAAGATACACGGAAATCCCAAAGATACACGGATAGGTTCGTGTCACAGGTAACAGGGGGACGGAAGGGAGGGAGGAAGAGAGAATGGGAGGGAGGAAGGGAGAGAGGGAGGGTATTTCAATTATCAGTTTTATTAATTACAATTAAATCAATTTAAATTAATTTAACTCAATTTAATTATGTTATTTTCAATTATCAAGGTATTTCAATTATCAGTTTTATTAATTACAATTAAATCAATTTAAATTAATTTAACTCAATTTAATTTAAGTTAGAAATTATTTAATTTAATTAATTTATTTAAGATTTATTTAAATAGGTCTTAATTTAAATGAGTTTAAATCTAGGGAGGGAAGGAGGGAGGTTTATTTTATGTTGTTAAGTTAGCGTAGGTTTCATTAGTATTGCGTAGTATCATTAGGTTTAACCAACCTAACCAACCTAAACCAACCTTTTTTAAAGTTCATAAACCTTTATACGCTATTAATACGCTATATTAAAGAAAATTATTTAAAAAAATAGACTATATTAAATAAATTTAAAATTGTTCCTTAACTTGTTCCTTATTCCTCCCTTTATAGGGAGGGAGGGAGGGAGGGAGGGAGGGAGGGAGGAAGGGAGAGAGGGAAGGTATTTCAATTATCAGTTTTATTAATTACAATTAAATCAATTTAAATTAATTTAACTCAATTTAATTTAAGTTAGAAATCTAGTTAAGATTAGTCTTAATTTAAATGAGTTTAAATCTAGGGAGGGAAGGAGGGAGGTTTATTTTCTGTTGTTAGGTTAGCGTAGGTTTCATTAGTATTGCGTAGTATCATTAGGTTTAACCAACCTAACCAACCTAAACTAACCTAACCTTACCTAATATAACCAACCTTTTTTTAAAGTTCATAAACCTTTATAACATTAATGTAAACTATATTAAAGAAAATTATTTTAAAAAATAGACTATATTAAATAAATTTAAAATTGTTCCTTAACTTGTTCCTTGTTCCTCCCTTTATACACCTTTGGTAACTATAGGTTAAAAATAATAAAGTCATTAATTCCATTAGGCAGTTTTAGGTTAGTTTAGGTTACAGGTTAGGTTAGGCTTAGGTTTAGGTTAGGTTGGGAAATAAGTCAGTGTTTTAAACAACCAACGGCTAAACGGACAGACTCCAAGATTAATGCTCTATCTTGCTGGATCGAGCATTAATGTGCATTAAATTATTAATTTAAATTAAATTATTAAATTTTTAAATTATTAGCATTAAAGCATGAATTGGATCTATTTGTGTACTCACACATAGGTGAGTACACATAAATGAATAACTTGTTCCTTTTCGTCTCACAATCGGGGATTCAAGGGTTCGAATCCCGGTCGGACAGGGTTGTCATTGTTGGTAGCGTTTCCTTTCACCCAATGCCTTTATTCACCTAGAAGTAAATAGTGAGTTACTTGCATCCTTGTGCAATGTAAACTATATTAAAGAAAATTATTTAAAAAAATAGACTATATTAAATAAATTTAAAATTGTTCCTTAACTTGTTCCTTGTTCCTCCCTTTATACACCTTTGGTAACTATAGGTTAAAAATAATAAAGTCATTAACTCCATTAGGCAGTTTTAGGTTAGTTTAGGTTACAGGTTAGGTTAGGTTTAGGTTTAGGTTAGGTTGGGAAATAAGTCAGTGCTTTAAACAACCAACGGCTAAAAGGACAGACTCCAAGATTAATGCTCTATCTTGCTGGATCGAGCATTAATGTGCATTAAATTATTAATTTAAATTAAATTATTAAATTTTTAAATTATTAGCATTAAAGCATGAATTGGATCTATTTGTGTACTCACACATAGGTGAGTACACATAAATGAATAACTTGTTCCTTCTCGTCTCGCAATCGGGGATTCAAGGGTTCGAATCCCGGTCGGACAGGGTTGTAATTGTTGGTAGCGTTTCCTTTCACCCAATGCCTTTATTCACCTAGAAGTAAATAGTGAGTTACTTGCATCCTTGTGAGTGAGTGAGGGTTAGTCACTAGTTGGACCTTGTGGAATAGGTGTTATAAGCCTAACATATGTATATATATAAACTGCTTGTTCCACGACTCAGTGATTTTACATGTGTTGACTAAATGATGCCTAAGAGAGCATATCTAAGACCTAAAATTTGGCCACTTTAGATTATTTTTACTTTTAAATTATTTGAATTTATGCCAAGGCCATTTATGTTTTGAAGACATTTGCTTAGGTTCTTTAATTACCGGTAGGTTGGTGGCATTTGCATGCAATTTGTGCGAGATCAATAGCATCCCAACATTTCCAGTTTAGAGAAACACTCCATTTGTTGTTGGTTTGACTAAATAGTTACTATAAGCACTATCATTAATGGAGAAATGGCTGGTATGTGTGAGTAAACTCCATTATGCAGTTTTAGGTTAGTTTGGGTTACAGGTTAGGTTAGGTTTTAGGTTACGGTGTTCAGGTTTGATTAGGTGACAGGTTGATGATTAGATGACACATACAAACCTGTGAGTGTGTGTGTGTGTGTGTGTGTGTGTGTGTGTGTGTGTGTGTGTGTGTGTGTGTGTGTGTGTGTGTGTGTGTGTGTGTATGTGTGTGTGTGTGTGTGTATTTGTGTAAGAATGTCGCACATTGAAATGTGTAAATGTGATTATAATAGCTTTTACCGTCTGTGAAGAAAATGTCTGTAATCATTTGTCATTCCATTTTCTTTCAGCCTGCCTGCTTGCCTGCCTGCCTGCCTGCCAGACAAAATATCAACAAAATATCATCGAATTAGGCAATATTTTGCTGTTTTTCCACGTTTTTGTGAATTTCCAGTTTATTGGTATTAATTCATTAAATATACGATAAAAATGATACAAACACATAATTGATTAGATAATAACCTTAAATACTTCATTTTCAATCATCTATTTGTTTCTCGTTGAAATACTGAGTAAGATATTGAAAACGGGAGAAGTTCGGTTTTTATTGCATATATCGACGCTTCAGCTGGAATTGTGCGGTTTTACGTGTACATCTTCTATCGGTAATATAAACGGAAATTCAGGAACATTTTAGTTCAATCTAATGAAAACACATTGATTTTTATCATTTGTATTGGAAACAACAGTCATATGTCTTTTCTTGGATCTGAATAATACGAAACCTCGCTTTATGATTCGAAGTTAAAATCCTTAAATTTGGTTTAATAGTGACTTTTTTTACGTTTTTCATGTTGTTTGATATTTCGTAAATATTTTCATTTTTACCATAGTTTCGATACTTTTTCACGTAGTAGCACGATATGTGATTTCGCCTTCAAATCACAGAATTTCGCATAATATTGCATTTTAAGAAAGTTTTCTTGCATTTTGTTTCGTACTAAACATGATCGAATTTAGCAATATTTTGACGTTTATCATTCCCTTTTTCTTTATGTGATTTAAACAAAATATCACCGAATTAGGCAATATTTTGCCGTTTTTCAACGGTTTTGTGAATTTCCAGTTTCTTGTTATTAATACATTAAATATACGATAAACATTATGCAAACACGTAATTGATTAGAAATTAATCTTAAATACCTCATTTTCAATCAACTATTTGTTTCTCGTTGAAATACTAAGTAAGATATTGAAAAGGGGAGAAGTTCGGTTTTTATTGCATATATCGACGTTTCAGCCGGAATTGTGCGGTTTTACGTGTACATTTTCCATCGGTAATATAAACGGAAATTCAGGAACATTTTAGTTCAATCTAATGAAAACACATTGATTTTTATCATTTGTATTGAAACAACATTGTCATATGTCTTTTCTTGGATCTGAATAATACGAAACCTCGCTTTATGATTCGAAGTTAAAATCCTTAAATTTGGTTTAATAGTGACTTTTTTTACGTTTTTCATGTTGTTTGATATTACGTAAATATTTTCATTTTTACCATAGTTTCGATACTTTTTCACGTAGTAGCACGATATATGATTTCGCCTTCAAATCACAGAATTTCGCATAATATTGCATTTTAAGAAAGTTTTCTTGCATTTTGTTTCGTACTATAAATCATCGAATTTAGTAATATTTTGACGTTTATCATCCTCCTTTTCCTTTATGTGATATAAACAAAATATCATCGAATTAGGCAATATTTTGCTGTTTTTCCACGTTTTTGTGAATTTCCAGTTTATTGTTATTAATTCATTAAATATACGATAAAAATGATACAAACACATAATTGATTAGATAATAACCTTAAATACTTCATTTTCAATCATCTATTTGTTTCTCGTTGAAATACTGAGTAAGATATTGAAAAGGGGAGAAGCTCGGTTTTTATTCCATATATCGACGTTTCAGCCGGAATAGAGCGATTTTACGTGTACATCTTCCATCGGCAATATAAACGAAAAATCAGGAACATTTTAGTTAATTCTAATGAAAACACATTGATTTTTATCATTTGTAATTTAAACAACATTGTCATATGTCTTTTCTTGGATCTAAATAATACGAAAACTCGCTCTATGATTCCAAGTTAAAATCCTCAAATTTTACATAATATTGACTTTTTTCACGTTTTTCATGTAGTTTGATATTACATATATATATTCATTTTTACCAATATTTCGATACTATTTCATGTAGTGTCAGGATATGTGATTTGGCCCTCATATCTCAAATTTTCGCAGAATATTGCATTTAAGCAAGTTTTCTTGTATTTTGTTTCGTACTAAACATCATCGAATTTAGCAATATTTTGACGTTTATCATCCCCCTTTTCCTTTATGTGATTTAAACAAAATATCATCGAATTAGGCAATATTTTGCCGTTTTTCCACGTTTTTGTGAATTTTCAGTTTATTGGTATTAATTCAATAAATATACGATAAAAATGATGTAATCACGTAATTAAATAATAAACTTAAATACTTCATCTGCAATCATCTTTTTGTTTCTCGTTGAAATACTGAGTAAGATATTGAAAAGGGGAGAAATTCGGTTTTTATTGCACATATCGACGTTTCAGCTGGAATTGTGCGGTTTAAGTAAACATCTTCTATCGGTAATATAAACGGAAAATCAGGAACATTTTAGTTAATTCTAATGAAAACACATTGAATTTTACCATTTGTATTGGAAACAACATTGTCATATGTCTTTTCTTGGATCTGAATAATACGAAACCTCGCTCTACGATTCGAAGTTAAAATCCTCAAATTTGGAATAATATTGATTTTTTCACGTTTATCATGTAGTTTGTTATTACGTAAATATATTCATTTTTACCAATATTTCGAAACTATTTCATGTAGTATCACGGTATGTGATTTGGCCTTCATATCTCAGATTTTCGAATAATATTGCATTTTAAGCAAGTTTTCTTGCATTTTGTTTCGTACTAAACATCATCGATTTTAGCAATAATTTGACGTTTATCATCCCCTTTTCCTTTATGTGATTTAAACAAAATATCATCGAATTAGGCAATATTTTGCCGTTTTTCAACGGTTTTGTGAATTTTCAGTTTATTGTTATTAATACATTAAATATACGATAAAAATGATGCAAACACGTAATTGATTAGAAATTAATCTTAAATACCTCATTTTAAATCAACTATTTGTTTCTCGTTGAAATACTGAGTAAGATATTGAAAAGGTGAGAATTTCGGTTTTTATTGCATATATCGACGTTTCAGCCGGAATTGTACGGTTTTACGTGTACATTTTCCATGGGCAATATAAACGGAAAATCAGGAACATTTTAGTTCATTCTAATGAAAACACATTGATTTTTATCATTTGTATTGGAAACAACATTGTCATATGTCTTTTCTTGGATCTGAATAATACGAAACCTCGCTTTATGATTCGAAGTTAAAATCCTTAAATTTGGTTTAATAGTGACTTTTTTTACGTTTTTCAAGTTGTTTGATATTACGTAAATATTTTCATTTTTACCAAAATTTCGATACTTTTTCATGTAGTATCACGATATGTGATTTCGCCTGCAAATCACAGAATTTCGCATAATATTGCATTTTAAGAAAGTTTTTGCATTTTGTTTCGTACTATAAACCATCGAATTTAGTAATATTTTGACGTTTATCATCCCCCTTTTCCTTTATGTGATATAAACAAAATATCATCGAATTAGGCAATATTTTGATGTTTTTCCACGTTTTTGTGAATTTCCAGTTTATTGTTATTAACTTATTAAATATACGATAAAAATGATGCAAACACGTAATTGATTAAATAATAAACTTAAATACTTCATCTTCAATCATCGATTTGTTTCTCGTTGAGATACTTAGTAAGATATTGAAAAGGGGAAAAATTCGGTTTTTATTGCATATATCGACGTTTCAGCTGGAATTGTGCGGTTTTACGTGTACATCTTCTATCGGTAATATAAACGAAAAATCAGGAACATTTTAGTTAATTCTAATGAAAACACATTGAATTTTATCATTTGTATTGGAAACAACATTGTCATATGTCTTTTCTTGGATCTAAATAATACGAAACCTGGCTCTACGATTCGAAGTTAAAATCCTCAAATTTGGAATAATATTGACTTTTTTCACGTTTTTCATGTAGTTTGATATTACGTAAATATATTCTTTTTTACCAATATTTCGAAATTATTTCATGTAGTATCACGATATGTGATTTGGCCTTCATATCTCAGATTTTCGCATAATATTGCATTTTAAGCAAGTTTTCTTGCATTTTGTTTCGTACTAAACATGATCGAATTTAGCAATATTTTGACGTTCATCATTCCCTTTTCCTTTATGTGATTTAAACAAAATATCACCGAATTAGGCAATATTTTGCCGTTTTTCAACGGTTTTGTGAATTTCCAGTTTCTTGTTATTAATACATTAAATATACGATAAACATTATGCAAACACGTAATTGATTAGAAATTAATCTTAAATACCTCATTTTAATCAACTATTTGTTTCTCGTTGAAATACTGAGTAAGATATTGAAAACGGGAGAAGTTCGGTTTTTATTGCATATATCGACGTTTCAGCCGGAATAGAACGGTTTTACATGTACATCTTCCATCGGTAATATAAACGAAAAATCAGGAACATTTTAGTTAATTCTAATGAAAACACCTTGATTTTTATCATTTGTATTGGAAACAACATTCTAATATGTCTTTTCTTGGATCTAAATAATACGAAACCTCGCTCTATGATTCGAAGTTAAAATCCTCAAATTTGAAATAATATTGACTTTTTTCACGTTTTTCATGTAGTTTGATATTACGTAAATATATTCATTTCTACTAATATTTCGATACTATTTCATGTTGTGTCAGGATATGTGATTTGGCCCTCATATCTCAAATTTTCGCTAAATATTGCATTTAAGCAAGTTTTCTTGTATTTTGTTTCGTACTAAACATCATCGAATTTAGCAATATTTTGAGGTTTATCATCCCCCTTTTCCTTTATGTGATTTAAACAAAATATCATCGAATTAGGCAATATTTTGCTGTTTTTCCATGTTTTTGTGAATTTTCAGTTCATTGGTATTAATTCAATAAATATACGTTAAAAATGATGCAAACACGTAATTGATTAAATAATAAACTTAAATACTTCATCTTCAATCATCTATTTGTTTCTCGTTGAAATACTGAGTAAGATATTGAAAAGGGGAAAAATTCGGTTTTTATTGCATATATCGACGCTTCAGCTGGAATTGTGCGGTTTTACGTGTACATCTTCTATCGGTAATATTAACGGAAAATCAGGAACATTTTAGTTAATTCTAATGAAAACACATTGAATTTTATCATTTGTATTGGAAACAACATTGTCATATGTCTTTTCTTGGATCTAAATAATAAGAAACCACGCTCTACGATTCGAAGTTAAAATCCTCAAATTTGGAATAATATTGACTTTTTTCACGTTTTTCATGTAGTTTGATATTACGTAAATATATTCATTTTTACCAATATTTCGAAACTATTTCATGTAGTATCACGATATGTGATTTGGCCTTCATATCTCAGATTTTCGAATAATATTGCATTTTAAGCAAGTTTTCTTGCATTTTGTTTCGTACTAAACATGATCGAATTTAGCAATATTTTGACGTTTATCATTCCCTTTTTCTTTATGTGATTTAAACAAAATATCACCGAATTAGGCAATATTTTGCCGTTTTTCAACGGTTTTGTGAATTTCCAGTTTCTTGTTATTAATACATTAAATATACGATAAACATTATGCAAACACGTAATTGATTAGAAATTAATCTTAAATACCTCATTTTCAATCAACTATTTGTTTCTCGTTGAAATACTAAGTAAGATATTGAAAAGGGGAGAAGTTCGGTTTTTATTGCATATATCGACGTTTCAGCCGGAATTGTGCGGTTTTACGTGTACATTTTCCATCGGTAATATAAACGGAAATTCAGGAACATTTTAGTTCAATCTAATGAAAACACATTGATTTTTATCATTTGTATTGGAAACAACAGTCATATGTCTTTTCTTGGATCTGAATAATACGAAACCTCGCTTTATGATTCGAAGTTAAAATCCTTAAATTTGGTTTAATAGTGACTTTTTTTACGTTTTTCATGTTGTTTGATATTTCGTAAATATTTTCATTTTTACCATAGTTTCGATACTTTTTCACGTAGTAGCACGATATGTGATTTCGCCTTCAAATCACAGAATTTCGCATAATATTGCATTTTAAGAAAGTTTTCTTGCATTTTGTTTCGTACTATAAATCATCGAATTTAGTAATATTTTGACGTTTATCATCCCCCTTTTCCTTTATGTGATATAAACAAAATATCATCGAATTAGGCAATATTTTGCTGTTTTTCCACGTTTTTGTGAATTTCCAGTTTATTGTTATTAATTCATTAAATATACGATAAAAATGATACAAACACATTATTGATTAGATAATAACCTTAAATACTTCATTTTCAATCATCTATTTGTTTCTCGTTGAAATACTGAGTAAGATATTGAAGAGGGGAGAAGCTCGGTTTTTATTCCATATATCGACGTTTCAGCCGGAATAGAGCGATTTTACGTGTACATCTTCCATCGGCAATATAAAAGAAAAATCAGGAACATTTTAGTTAATTCTAATGAAAACACATTGATTTTTATCATTTGTATTTTAAACAACATTGTCATATGTCTTTTCTTGGATCTAAATAATACGAAAACTCGCTCTATGATTCCAAGTTAAAATCCTCAAATTTGGAATAATATTGACTTTTTTCACGTTTTTGATGTAGTTTGATATTACGTAAATATATTCTTTTTTACCAATATTTCGAAATTATTTCATGTAGTATCACGATATGTGATTTGGCCTTCATATCTCAGATTTTCGCATAATATTGCATTTTAAGCAAGTTTTCTTGCATTTTGTTTCGTACTAAACATGATCGAATTTAGCAATATTTTGACGTTCATCATTCCCTTTTCCTTTATGTGATTTAAACAAAATATCACCGAATTAGGCAATATTTTGCCGTTTTTCCACGTTTTTGTGAATTTTCAGTTTATTGGTATTAATTCAATAAATATACGATAAAAATGATGTAAACACGTAATTAAATAATAAACTTAAATACTTCATCTTCAATCATCTTTTTGTTTCTCGTTGAAATACTGAGTAAGATATTGAAAAGGGGAGAAATTCGGTTTTTATTGCACATATCGACCATTCAGCTGGAATTGTGCGGTTTAAGTAAACATCTTCTATCGGTAATATAAACGGAAAATCAGGAACATTTTAGTTCATTCTAATGAAAACACATTGATTTTTATCATTTGTATTGGAAACAACATTGTCATATGTCTTTTCTTGGATCTGAATAATACGAAACATCGCTTTATGATTCGAAGTTAAAATCCTTAAATTTGGAATAATATTGACTTTTTTCACGTTTTTCATGTAGTTTGATATTACGTAAATATATTCTTTTTTAACAATATTTCGAAATTATTTCATGTAGTATCACGATATGTGATTTGGCCTTCATATCTCAGATTTTCGCATAATATTGCATTTTAAGCAAGTTTTCTTGCATTTTGTTTCGTACTAAACATGATCGAATTTATCAATATTTTGACGTTCATCATTCCCTTTTCCTTTATGTGATTTAAACAAAATATCACCGAATTAGGCAATATTTTGCCGTTTTTCAACGGTTTTGTGAATTTCCAGTTTCTTGTTATTAATACATTAAATATACGATAAACATTATGCAAACACGTAATTGATTAGAAATTAATCTTAAATACCTCATTTTCAATCAACTATTTGTTTCTCGTTGAAATACTGAGTAAGATATTGAAAACGGGAGAAGTTCGGTTTTTATTGCATATATCGACGTTTCAGCCGGAATAGAACGGTTTTACATGTACATCTTCCATCGGTAATATAAACGAAAAATCAGGAACATTTTAGTTAATTCTAATGAAAACACCTTGATTTTTATCATTTGTATTGGAAACAACATTCTAATATGTCTTTTCTTGGATCTAAATAATACGAAACCTCGCTCTATGATTCGAAGTTAAAATCCTCAAATTTGAAATAATATTGACTTTTTTCACGTTTTTCATGTAGTTTGATATTACGTAAATATATTCATTTTTACTAATATTTCGATACTATTTCATGTTGTGTCAGGATATGTGATTTGGCCCTCATATCTCAAATTTTCGCTAAATATTGCATTTAAGCAAGTTTTCTTGTATTTTGTTTCGTACTAAACATCATCGAATTTAGCAATATTTTGACGTTTATCATCCCCCTTTTCCTTTATGTGATTTAAACAAAATATCATCGAATTAGGCAATATTTTGCTGTTTTTCCACGTTTTTGTGAATTTTCAGTTCATTGGTATTAATTCAATAAATATACGTTAAAAATGATGCAAACACGTAATTGATTAAATAATAAACTTAAATACTTCATCTTCAATCATCTATTTGTTTCTCGTTGAAATACTGAGTAAGATATTGAAAAGGGGAGAAATTCGGTTTTTATTGCATATATCGACGCTTCAGCTGGAATTGTGCGGTTTTACGTGTACATCTTCTATCGGTAATATAAACGGAAAATCAGGAACATTTTAGTTAATTCTAATGAAAACACATTGAATTTTATCATTTGTATTGGAAACAACATTGTCATATGTCTTTTCTTGGATCTAAATAATACGAAACCTCGCTCTACGATTCGAAGTTAAAATCCTCAAATTTGGAATAATATTGATTTTTTCACGTTTTTCATGAAGTTTGTTATTACGTAAATATATTCATTTTTACCAATATTTCGAAACTATTTCATGTAGAATCACGATATGTGATTTGGCCTTCATATCTCAGATTTTCGAATAATATTGCATTTTAAGCAAGTTTTCTTGCATTTTGTATCGTACTAAACATCATCGATTTTAGCAATAATTTGACGTTTATCATCCCCTTTTCCTTTATGTGATTTAAACAAAATATCATCGAATTAGGCAATATTTTGCCGTTTTTCAACGGTTTTGTGAATTTTCAGTTTATTGTTATTAATACATTAAATATACGATAAAAATGATGCAAACACGTAATTGATAAGAAATTAATCTTAAATACCTCATTTTAAATCAACTATTTGTTTCTCGTTGAAATACTGAGTAAGATATTGAAAAGGGGAGAATTTCGGTTTTTATTGCATATATCGACGTTTCAGCCGGAATTGTACGGTTTTACGTGTACATTTTCCATTGGCAATATAAACGGAAAATCAGGAACATTTTAGTTCATTCTAATGAAAACACATTGATTTTTCTCATTTGTATTGGAAACAACATTGTCATATGTCTTTTCTTGGATCTGAATAATACGAAACCTCGCTTTATGATTCGAAGTTAAAATCCTTAAATTTGGTTTAATAGTGACTTTTTTTGCGTTTTTCAAGTTGTTTGATATTACGTAAATATTTTAATTTTTACCAAAATTTCGATACTTTTTCATGTAGTATCACGATATGTGATTTCGCCTTCAAATCTCAGAATTTCGCATAATATTGCATTTTAAGAAAGTTTTTGCATTTTGTTTCGTACTATAAACCATCGAATTTAGTAATATTTTGACGTTTATCATCCCCCTTTTCCTTTATGTGATATAAACAAAATATCATCGAATTAGGCAATATTTTGATGTTTTTCCACGTTTTTGTGAATTTCCAGTTTATTGTTATTAACTTATTAAATATACGATAAAAATGATGCAAACACGTAATTGATTAAATAATAAACTTAAATACTTCATCTTCAATCATCTATTTGTTTCTCGTTGAGATACTGAGTAAGATATTGAAAAGGGGAAAAATTCGTTTTTTATTGCATATATCGACGGTTCAGCTGGAATTGTGCGGTTTAAGTAAACATCTTCTATCGGTAATATAAACGGAAAATCAGGAACATTTTAGTTAATTCTAATGAAAACACATTGAATTTTATCATTTGTATTGGAAATAACATTGTCATATGTCTTTTCTTGGATCTAAATAATACGAAACCTGGCTCTACGATTCGAAGTTAAAATCCTCAAATTTGGAATAATATTGTCTTTTTTCATGTTTTTCATGTAGTTTGATATTACGTAAATATATTAATTTTTTACCAATATTTCGAAACTATTTCATGTAGTATCACTAGATGTGATTTGGCCTTCATATCTCAGATTTTCGCATAATATTGCATTTTAAGCAAGTTTTCTTGCATTTTGTTTCGTACTAAACATCATCGAATTTAGCAATATTTTGACGTTTATCATCCCCTTTTCCTTTATGTGATTTAAACAAAATATCATCGAATTAGGCAATATTTTGCCGTTTTTCAACGGTTTTGTGAATTTTCAGTTTATTGTTATTAATACATTAAATATACGATAAAAATGATGCAAACACGTAATTGATTACAAATTAATCTTAAATACCTCATTTTCAATCCACTATTTGTTTCTCGTTGAAATACTGAGTAAGATATTGAAAAAGGGAGAAGTTCGGTTTTTATTGCATATATCGACGTTTCAGCCGGAATTGTGCGGTTTTACGTGTACATTTTCCATCGGCAATATAAACGGAAAATCAGGAACATTTTAGTTCATTCTAATAAAAACACATTGATTTTTATCATTTGTATTGGAAACAACTTATTCATATGTCGTTTCTTGGATCTGAATAATACGAAACCTCGCTTTATGATTCGAAGTTAAAATTCTTAAATTTGGTTTAATAGTGACTTTTTTTCAAGTTTTTCATGTTGTTTGATATTACGTAAATATTTTCATTTTTACCAAAATTTCGATACTTTTTCATGTAGTATCACGATATGTGATTTCGCCTTCAAATCACAGAATTTCGAATAATATTGCATTTTAAGAAAGTTTTCTTGCATTTTGTTTCGTAAAGGAAACAAAATGACGTAAGGAAACGTAAAGGAAACAAAATAAAGGAAAAGGGGATGATAAACGTCAAAATATTGCTAAATTCGATGATGTTTAGTACGAAACAAAATGCAAGAAAAGTTGCTTAAAATGCAATATTATGCGAAAATCTGAGATATGAAGGCCAAATCACATATCGTGATACTACATGAAATAGTATCGAAATATTGGTTGTTTCCAATACAAATGATAAAAATCAATGTGTTTTCATTAGAATTAACTAAAATGTTCCTGATTTTCCGGTAATATTACTGATGAAAGATGTACAAGTAAAACCGATTTATTCCGGCTGAAACGTCGATATATGCAATAAAAACCGAACTACTCCCCTTTTCAATATCTTACTTATCAACGAGAAAAAAATAGATGATTGAAAATGAAGTAATTAAGGTTATTATCTAATCAATTATGTGTTTGTATCATTTTTATCATATATTTAATGAATTAATAACAATAAACTGGAAATTCCCAAAAACGTGATAAAACAGCAAAATATTGCCTAATTCGATGATATTTTGTTTATATCACATAAAGGAAAAGGGGGATGATAAACGTCAAAATATTACTAAATTCGATAATTTATAGTACGAAACAAAATGCAAGAAAACTTGCTTAAAATGCAATATTATGCGAAATTCTGAGATTTGAAGGCGAAATCACATATCGTGATACTACATGGAAAAGCATCGAAACATTGGTAAAAATGAATATATTTACGTAATATCAAACTACATGAAAAACGTGAAAAAAGTCACTATTAAACCAAATTTAAGGATTTTAACTTCGAATCATAAAGCGAGGTTTCGTATTATTTAGATACAAGAAAAGACATATGACAATGTTGTTTCCAATACAAATGATAAAAATCATTGTGTTTTCATTAGAATTAACTAAAATATTCCTGATTTTCCGTTTATATTACCGATGGAAGATGTACACGTAAAACCGTTCTATTCCGCCTGAAACGTCGATATATGCAATAAAAACCGAACTTCTCCCCTTTTCAATATCTTACTCAGTATTTCAACGAGAAACAAATAGATGATTGAAAGTGAAGTATTTAAGGTTATTATCTAATCAATTATGTGTTTGTACCATTTTTATCGTATATTTAATGAATTAATAACAATAAACTGGAAATTCACAAAAACGTGGAAAAACAGCAAAATATTGCCTAATTCGATGATATTTTGTTTATATCACATAAAGGAAAAGGGGGATGATAAACGTCAAAATATTACTAAATTCGATGATTTATAGTACGAAACAAAATGCAAGAAAACTTGCTTAAAATGCAATATTATGCGAAATTCTGAGATTTGAAGGCGAAATCATATATCGTGATACTACATGAAATAGTATCGAAATATTGGTAAAAATGAATATATTTACGTAATATCAAACTACATGGAAAACGTGAAAAAGTCACTATTAAACCAAATTTAAGGATTTTAACTTCAAATCATAAAGCGAGGTTTCGTATTATTTAGACCCTAGAAAAGACATATGACAATGTTGTTTCCAATACAAATGATAAAAATCAATGTGTTTTCATAAGAATGAACTAAAATGTTGTTGATTTTCCGTTTATATTACCGATGGAAGATGTACACGTAAAACCGCACAATTCCGGCTGAAAGGTCGATATATGCAATAAAAACCGAACTTCTCCCCTTTTCAATATTGTACTCAGTATTTCAACGAGAAACAAATAGATGATTGTAAATGAAGTATTTAAGGTTATTATCTAATCAATTATGTGTTTGTATCATTTTTATCGTATATTTATTGAATTAATAACAATAAACTATAAATTCACAAAAACGTGATAAAACAGCAAAATATTGCCTAATTCGATGATATTTTGTTTAAATCACATAAAGGAAAAGGGGGATATAAACATCAAAATATTACTAAATTCGATGATTTATAGTACGAAACAAAATGCAAGAAAACTTGCTTAAATTGCAACATTATGCGAAATTCTGAGATTTGAAGGCGAAATCACATATCGTGATACTACATGAAAAAGTATCAAAATTATGGTAAAAATGAATATATTTACGTAATATCAAACTACACGAAAAACGTGGAAAAAAGTCACTATTAAACCAAATTTAAGGATTTTAACTTCGAATAATAAAGCGAGGTTTCGTATTATTTAGATCCAAGAAAGGACATATGACAATGTTGTTTCCAATACAAATGATAAAAATCAATGTGTTTTCATTAGAATTACCTAAAATGTTCCTAATTTTCCGTTTATATTACCGATGGAAGATGTACACGTAAAACCGCACAATTCCAGCTTAAACGTCGATATATGTAATAAAAACCGAAATTCTCCCCTTTTCAATATCTTACTCAGTATTTCAACGAGAAACAAATAAATGATTGAAGATGAAGTATTTAACTTTATTATCTAATCTATTACGTGTTTGCATCATTTTTATCGTATATTTAATGAATTATTACCAATAAACTGAAAATTCACAAAAACGTGGAAAAACGGCAAAATATTGCTTAATTCGATGATATTTTGTTTAAATCACATAAAGGAAAAGGGGTATGATAAACGTCAAAATATTGCTAAACTCGATGATGTTTAGTACGAAACAAAATGCAAGAAAACTAGCTTAAAATGCAATATTATGCGAAATTCTGAGATTTGAAGGCGAAATCATATATCGTGATACTACATGAAAAAGTATCAAAATATTGGTAAAATAAATATATTTACGTAATATAAAACTACGTGAAAAACGTGAAAAAAGTCACTATTAAACCAAATTTAAGGATTTTAACTTCGAATCATAAATCGAGGTTTCATATTATTTAGATCCAAGAAAAGACATATGACAATGTTGTTTCCAATACAAATGATAAAAATCAATGTGTTTTCATTAGAATTAACTAAAATGTTCCTGATTTTCCGTTTATATTACCGATGGAAGATGTACACGTAAAACCACTCTATTCCGGTTGAAACGTCGATATATGCAATAAAAAACGAACTTCTCCCCTTTTCAATATATTTCTCAGTATTTCAACGAGAAACAAATAGATGATTGAAAATGAAGTATTTAAGGTTATTATCTAATCAATTATGTGTTTGTATCATTTTTATCGAATATTTAAGGAATTAATAACAATAAACTGGAAATTCACAAAAACGTGGAAAAACAGCAAAATATTGCCTAATTCGATGATATTTTGTTTAAATCACATAAAGGAAAAGCGGGATATAAACGTCAACATATTACTAAATTCGATGATTTATAGTACGAAAGAAAATGCATGAAAACTTGCTTA
Organism: Procambarus clarkii; assembly: GCF_040958095.1. Taxonomy (NCBI): domain Eukaryota; kingdom Metazoa; phylum Arthropoda; class Malacostraca; order Decapoda; family Cambaridae; genus Procambarus; species Procambarus clarkii. The sequence continues at coordinate 1,586,714 of NC_091165.1, read as the reverse complement.
AAATGCAATATTATGCGAAATTCTGAGATTTGTAGGCGAAATCACATATCGTGATACTACATGAAAAAGTATCGAAATTATGGTTAAAATGAATATAATAAAAATGAATAAATTAATAATTTAAATTAAATTATTAAATTTTTAAATTATTAGCATTAAAGCATGAATTGGATCTATTTGTGTACTCACACATAGGTGAGTACACATAAATGAATAACTTGTTCCTTCTCGTCTCACAATCGAGGATTCAAGGGTTCGAATCCTGGTCGGACAGGGTTGTAATTGTTGGTAGCGTTTCCTTTCACCCAATGCCTTTATTCACCTAGAAGAAAATAGTGAGTTACTTGCATCCTTGTGAGTGAGCGAGGGTTAGTCACTAGTTGGACCTTGTGGAATAGGTGTTATAAGCCTAACATATGTATATATATAAACTGCTTGTTCCACGACTCAGTGATTTTACATGTGTTGACTAAATAATGCCTAAGAGAGCATATCTAAGACCTAAAATTTGGCCACTTTAGATTATTTTTACTTTTAAATTATTTGAATTTATGCCAAGGCCAATTATGTTTTGAAGAGATTTGCTTAGGTTCTTTAATTACCGGTAGGTTGGTGGCATTTGCATGCAATTTGTGCGAGATCAATAGCATCCCAACATTTCCATTTTAGAGAAACACTCCATTTGTTGTTGGTTTGACTAAATAGTTGCTATAAGCACTATCATTAATGGAGAAATGGCTGGTATGTGTGAGTAAACTCCATTATGCAGTTTTAGGTTGGTTTGGGTTACAGGTTAGGTTAGGTTTTAGGTTACGGTGTTCAGGTTTGATTAGATGACACATACAAACCTGTGAGTGTGTGTGTGTGTGTGTGTGTGTGTGTGTGTGTGTGTGTGTGTGTGTGTGTGTGTGTGTGTGTGTGTGTGTGTGTGTGTGTGTGTGTGTGTGTGTGTGTGTGTGTGTGTGTGTGTGTGTGTGTGTAAGAATGTCGCACATTGAAATGTGTAAATGCGATTATAATAGTTTTTACCATCTGTGAAGAAAATGTCTGTAACCATTTGTCATTCCATTTTCTTTCAACCTGCCTGCTTTCCTGCCTGCCTGCCTGCTAAAACTTGTCCACTCAATATGCTGTTGAATATCAATCTCCAGTGTTCAATTACCGTTAATTCATACAATATTAATCAAATGAAGTCTTTAAAAAATCTTTAAACATTTCCAGCACCTACATTCTTTCTAACATGAATCACAGTAACTAATATACTCAACTCAGTCACAAACACTTTTCTTATTCCTTCCTAAACACCTCACCATATATATCCAATCTCAAAAAAATTAAGTTTAAATACCTAACTGCCAACCCTCGATTCCCTCCCCCTCCACCAACCCAGGTTGACTCACGGGGTCAACCTGGGTTGACTCCCTCCCCCCTCTAACGGGGGTCCTTTGGACCCCCCCCTTACCAACAACCTCCCCTCAACGGTGGCCGCCATATCCTTACCCCCATTCCAATCCCAGTGTTACAACCCCCCCCCCCCCTCCTCCCCGTCAAACAGATAAAATGGCGGCGATAACGCTCTATTTACCCAGCCAAACCGTTCGCCTCATTTGGACATACAACACTAAATTATAATTAATGCACCCGTTTAAACATTCACATGTCAGTCAGTTAGCCTAAATTCTTCTATATTCATTCAGTCATGACACTGGACTGACACTTCACTGGACTGCAACCTCATCGAATAACGCTGCCATTTATTTCTAAAAACACAAACTCACAATTTCACATGTCAATCATTGCAATTGTTTATAAATAGACACTAACTAACCCTGCTTGCTCCTAGGTATAAATACAGGTGCCAAATTTTATTCAGAAGGCAACTCCAGCGTGGCCTAGTCGGATAGAACATGTTCTTAATCCGGATAGACCTGCGTTCGAGCCTGTCGCAACGGATGCAACTACAGGGCACAGATAGATTTCTGTGATGTCCTCTCCTGTAGCAGCATCAGTTTCGATAGATTCTCTGGATAGCCGGAGATTGATTGACTGCTCCCTTGGAATGTGGGGAAGGGTTGAAATCCGGGGGCCCACGGACGGATACCTGGATGCATTGACCTCGGGCAGGTCTTTCAATTCACCTGGATTTCAGGTGGGGAGAAGGGAGGCAATTTGGGTCGACACAAATGGCTTCCTGGACCCAGAACTCCATGGATACATGTGTCCGTGTATCCTTGGATACATGTCCGTATATCACAGACAAGCATAGATAGTCACACGGATTGATCACACGGATACATTTCCGTGTGATCCGTGAATCCGTGTGATACGGGATTCGAATTCGATTGAATTCGTGGGTGGGGATAAGGATAAGGGAGGCAATTTGAGGGGACACAAATGGCTTCCTGGACCCAGAACCCCATAGATAACCCTAAACATAAGAAGGTTACGAAATCCCATAAGATAAGATACACGGACATACATAAGACATACGGAAATCCCTAAGATACACGGATAGGTTCGTGTCACAGGTAACAGGGGGACGGAAGGGAGGGAGAAAGAGAGAGAGGGAGGGAGGAATGGAGAGAGGGAGAAATATAATTAAATTTCAATTATAAATTTTATTAATTACAAATAAATTAATTTAACTCAATTTAATTGGAGCTAAAAATCTAGTTAAGATTTCTTAATTTTAATTTATTAATTTAATTAATTTAATAAGTTTTAATTTTAATGAGTTTAAATCTAGGGAGGGAAGGAGGGAGGTTTATTTTCTGTTGTTAGGTTAGCGTATTTTTAACCAACCTAACCAACCTAAACTAACCTAACCTAATATAATCAACTTTTTTTTTAAGTTTATAAACCTTTATAACAATAAGGTAAACTATATTAAAGAAAATTATTTAAAAAATTAAACTATATTAAATACAAGTTAAACTTGTTTCTTAACTTGTTCCTTGTTCCTCCCTCTATAAACCTTTAATAACTATTGGTTAAAAATAATAATGACATTAACTCCATTAGGCAGGTTTAGGTTACAGGTTATGTTAAGTTTAGGTTTAGGTTGGTTAAAAATACGCTAAGGTAAAAAAGGTAAGGTCAATGCTTTAAACAACCGATGGCTAAAAGGACAGACTCCAAGATTGATACTCTATCCTGCTGGATGGAGCATTAAATTATTATGCATTAAATTATTAAATTAAATTAAATTATTAAATTTTTTAAATATTAGCATTAAAGCTAAGCATTAAATTGGATCTTTGTGTGTACTCACACATAGGTGAGTACACATAAATTAATGACATGTTCATTCTCGTCTCAATCGGGGATTCAAGGGTTCGAATCCCGGTCGGGCAGGGTTGTAATTGTTGGTAGCGTTTCCTTTCACCCAATGCCTCTATTCACCTAAAAGTATATAGTGAGTTACTTGCATCCTGGAAAGTGAGTGAGGTCCTTGTTAGTTGGACCTTGTGGGGTAGGTGTTATAAGCCTAACATATGTATATATAAACTGCTTGTTGGGCGACTCAGTGATTTTATATGTGTTTACTAAATGATGCCTAAGAGAGCATATCTAAGACCTAAAATTTGGCCATTTTAGATTATTTTTACTTTTAAATTATTTGAATTTATGCCAAGGTCATATATGCTTTGAAGAGATTTGCTTAGGTTCTTTAATTATCGGTAGGTTGGTGGCATTTGCATGAAATTTGTGCGAGATCAATAGCATCCCAACATTTCCATTTTGGAGAAACACTCCATGTGTTGTTGGTTTGACTAAATAGTTGCTATTTTGCTATTAGTTACTATTATTCCAAATTTGTGGATTTTAACTTCGAATCATAAAGCGAGGTTTCGTATTATTTAGATCCAAGAAAAGACATATGACAATGTTGTTTCCAATACAAATGATAAAAATAAATGTGTTTTCATTAGAATTAACTAAAATGTTCCTGATTTTCCGTTTATTTTACCGATGGAAGATGGACACGTAAAACCGCTCTATTCCGGCTGAAACGTCGATCTCTTAAGCCTTTGCATCACTCTCTTGAGCCTTTGCATCACTCTCTTGAACCTCTGCATCCCTTTCTTAAGCCTCTGCAACACTCTCTTCAGCCTCTGCATCACTCTCTTTAGCCTCAGCATCCCTCTCTTGAGCATCTGCATCCCTCTCTTAAAGCTCTGCAACACTCTCTCCAGCCTCTGCAGCACTCTCGTAAGCCTCTGCATCCCTTTTTGGAGCCTCTGCAACACTTTCTTAAGCCTCTGCATCCCTTTCTTGAGCCTCTGCATCACTCTCTTGAACTCCTGCATCCCTCTCATGAGCCTCTGGATCCCTCTCCTGAACCTTTGCATCACTCTCTTAAGCCTCTGCATCACTCTCTTGAGCCTCTGCGTCACTCTCAAGAGCCTATGAATCCCTCTCTTGTGCCTCTGCATCCCTCAATTGAGCCTCTGCATCTCTCTCTTGAGCCCCTGCAGCACTCCTGTAAGCCTCTGAATCCCTTTTTTGTGCCTCTGCATCACTTTCTTAAGACTCTGCATCCCTTTGTTGAGGCTCTGCATCACTCTCGTGAACTCCTGCATCCCTCTCATGAGCCTCTGCATCCCTCTCCTGAGCCTTTGCGTCACTCTCTTAAGCGTCTGCATCACTCTCTTGAGCCTCTGCGTCACTCTCAAGAGCCTATGAATCCCTCTCTTGTGCCTCTGCATCCCTCACTTGAGCCTCTGCATCTCTCTCTCTTGAGCCCCTGCATCCCTCTCTTGAGCCTCTGCATCACTCTCTTGAGCCTCTGCGTCACTCTCTTGAGCCCCAGCATCCTTCTCTTAAGCCTCTGCATCACTCTCTTAAGCCTCTGCATTACTCTCGGAAGCCTCTGAATCACTCTCTTGAGCCTCTGCATCCCTCTCTTGAATTCCTTCATCCCTCTCATGAGCCTCTGCATCCCTCTCTTGAGCCTTTGCATCACTCTCTGAAGCCTCTGCATCCCTCTCCTGAGCCTCTGCATCACTCTCAAGAGCCTCTGCATCCCTCTCTTGTGCCTCTGCATCCCTCACTTGAGCCTCTGCATCCCTCTCTTGAGCCTCTGCATCCCTCTCTTGGGCCTCTACATCCCTCTCTTGAGCTTCTCCATCCCTCTCTTAAGCCTCTGCATCACTCTCTTAAGCCTTTGCATCTCTCTCTTTAGCATCTGCATCACTCCCTTGAGCCTCTGCATCCCTCTCTTAAGCCTCTGCATCACTCTCTTGAGCCTCTGCATCCCTCTCTTGAGTCTCTGCATCACTCTCTTAAGCCTCTGCATCCCTCTCTTCATCCTCTGCATCACTCTCTTGAGCCTCTGCATCACTCTCTTAAGCCTCTACATCATTCTCTTGAGCCTCTGCATCACTATCTTGAGCCTTTGCATCACTCTCTTAAGCCTCTGCATTTCTCTCTTCAGAATCTGCATCACTCTCTTGAGCCTCTGCATCCCTCTCTTAAGCCTCTGCATCACTCACTTAAGCCTCTGCATCACTCTCTTCAGCCTCTGCATCCCTCTCTTCAGCCTCTGCATCATTCTTCTAAGCCTCTGCATCACTCTTTTGAGCTTCTGCATCACTCTCTTGAGCCTCTGCATCCCTCTCTTAAGCCTCTGCATCACTCTCCTAAACCTCTGCATCACTCTCTTTAGCCTCTGCATCGCTCACTTGAGCCTCTGCATCAGTCTCTTGAGCCTCTCCATCACTCTCTTAAGCCTCTGCATCACTCTCTTGAGCCCCCGCATCAATCACTTGAGCCTCTGCATCACTCTCCTGAGCCTCTGCATCCCTTTCTTGAGCCTCTGCATCATTCTCCTAAGCCTCTCCATCCCTCACTGGAGCCTCTGCACCCCTCTCATGAGCCTCTGCATCACTCTCTTGAGCCTTTGCATCACTCTCTAAAGCCTCTGCATCCCTTTCTTGAACCTTTGCATCACTCTTTGGAGTCTCTGTTACCCTCTCTTAAGCCTCTGCATCCCCTGTCTTGAGCCTCTGCATCACTCTCTTGAGCCTTTGCATCACTCTCTTCTGCATCACTCTGTTAAGCCTCTGCATCACTATCTCAAGCCTCTGAACCACTCTCTTGAGCCTCTGCATAACTCTCTTGAGCCCCGGCATCCCTCTCTCAACTCTCTGCATCACTCTCTTGAGCCTCTGCATCACCCTTTTAAGCCTCTGCATTACTCTCTTGAGCCTCTGCATCCCTCTCCTAAGCGTCTGGCTCACTCTCTTAAGCCTCTGCATCACTCTCGTGAGCCTCTGCATCCCTCTCTTGAGCCTCTGCATCAATCTTTTCATCCTCTTCATCGCTCTCTTGAGAATCTGCAACACTCCCTTCAGCCTCTGCATCACTCTAGTAAGCCTCTGAATCACTCTCTCGAGCCTCTGCATCACTCTCTCGATCCTCTGCTTCACTCTCTTGAGCCTCTGCATCACTCTCTTGATCCTCTGCGTCACTCTCTAGAGCTTCTGCTTCACTCTCTTCAGCCTCTGCATCACTCTCTTAAGCCTCTGCTTCCCTCTCTTGATCCTCTGCACCAGTCTCATGAGCCTCTGCATCACTCTCTTAAGCCTCTGCATCACTCTCGTAAGCCTCTGAATCACTCACTTGAGCCCCTGCATTACTCTCTTCAGCCCATGCATCCCTCTCCTGAGCCTCTGCATCACTCTCTTGTGCCTCTGCAAAACACTTTTAAGCCTCTGCATCCCTCTTTTGAGCCTCTGCATCACTTTCTTAAGCCTCTCTCCTGAGCCTCTGCATCACTCTCTTAAGCCTCTGCATCACTTTCGTAAGCCTCTGAATCACTCTATTGAGCCACTGCATCCCTCTCTTGAGCCTCTGAATCACTCTATTCTGCCTCTGCATCCCTCTCGTGAGACTCTGCATCACTCTCTTGAGATTCTGCATCACTCTCTTGAGCCTCTACATCCCTCTCTTGAGCCTCTGCATCCCTCTCTTAAGCCTCTGCATCACTCTCTTGAGCCTCTGCATTACTCTCTTGAGCCTCTGCATCACTCTCTTGAGCCTCTGCATCCCTCTCTTAAGCCTCTGCAACACTCTCTTCAGCCTCTGCATCACTCCCTTAAGCCTCTGCATCCCTCTCTTGATCATCTGCATCACTCTCGTAAGCCTTCGCATCACTCTCTTGAGTCTCTGCATAACTCTCTTGAGCCTCTACATCACTCTCTAGAGCCTCTGCATCCCTCTCCTGAGCCTCTACAACACTCTCTTCCGCCTCTGCATCACTCTCTTAAGCCTCAGAATCCCTCTCTTGAGGCCTCTGCATCACTCTCTCGAGCCTCTGCATCACTCTCTTGATCCTCTGCATCAGTCTCTTGAGCCTCTGCATCGCTTTCTTGAAATCCTGCATCTCTCTCATGAGCCTCTGCATCCCTCTCTTCAGCCTTTGCATCACTCTCTAAAGCCTCTGCATCTCTCTCTTGAGCCTCTGCATCACTCTCAAGAGCCTCTGCATCCCTCTCTTGTGCCTCTGCATCTCTCACTTGAGCCTCTGCATCCCTCTCTTGAGCCTCTGCATCCCTCTCTTGGGCCACTGCATCCCTCTCTTGAGCCTCCGCATCTCTCTTTTAAGCCTCTGCATCACTCTCTTAAGCCTCTGCATCACTCTCTCAAGCCTCTGCATCCCTCTTTTGAGCCTCTGCATCACTTTCTTAAGCCTCTCTCTTGAGCCTCTGCATCACACTCTTGATCCTCTGCATCACTCTCTTAAGCTTCTGCATCCCTCTCTTGATCCTCTGCATCACTCTCTTGAGCCTCTGCATCATTCTCTTGAGCCTCTGCATCCCATTCTTAAGCCTCTACATCATTCTCCTGAGCCTCTGCATTACTCTTTTGAGCCTCTGCATCACTGTCTAAAGCCTCTGAATCTCTCTCTTCAGTCTCTGCATCCCCTCTATTAAGCCTCTGCATCACTCTCTTAAATTAAGCCTCTGCATCACTCTATTGAGCTTATGAATCACTCTATTGAGCCTCTACATCCTTCTCTTGAGCCTCTTTATCACTCTCTTAAGCCTCTGCAACACTCTCTTCAGCCACTTCATCACTCTCTTAAGCCTCTGCATCCCTCTCTTGAGCCTCTGCATCACTCTCAAGAGCCTCTGCATCAATCTCTTGAGCCTCTGATTCCCTCTCTTGAGCCTCGTCATCACTCTCTTGAGCCTCTGCATCCCTCTCTTGAGCCTCTGCATCACTCTCAAGAGCCTCTGCATCAATCTCTTGAGCCTCTGATTCCCTCTCTTGAGCCTCGGCATCACTCTCTTGAGCCTCTGCATCCCTCTCTTAAGCCTCTGCAACAGTCTCGTAAGCCTCCGCATCACTCTCTTGAGCCTCGGCATAACTCTCTTGAGCCTCTGCATCACTCGCTAGAGCCTCTGCATCCCTCTCTTGAGCCTCTGCAACACTATCTTCTGCCTCTGCATCACTCTTTTTAGCCTCTGAATCCCTCTCTTGAGGCCTCTGCATCACTCTCTCTCTCTCATTTTTATCGTTTATTTAATGAATTAATAAAAATAAACTGGAAATTCACAAAACCGTTGAAAAACAGCAAAATATTGCCTAATTCGATGATATTTTGTTTATATCACATAAAGTAAAAGGGGGATGATAAACGTCAAAATATTACTAAATTCGATGATTTATAGTAAGAAACAAAATGCAATACTTTCTGCGAATACGCGCAGAAAGCTAGAATTTGGCTCCAAAAAACGGATCAAAGGTCGAGTTTGGGATGTTTGGGATTTTTTGCAAATTGCAGGGGTGATTTGGGCAAAATGTGACCCATCGCTTCTTTCAGTAATTGGCATATTTTCAAGCGTCAAATTTAGGATGTTTGGGATAAAAACTCGTAATTTCAAACTGCGAATACGTGCAGAGAGCCAGAATTTGGCTCCAAAATAATTCTCAAGGGTAGAATTTGGGATGTTTGAGATATTTTTAAAACTGCAGAGAGGGTTTGGGCGTAATGTGATCCATCGCCGCTTTCCGTACTTGGCATATTTTCAATATAAAAAGTCATAATTTCAAACTGCGAATACGTGCAGAGAGCCAGAATTTGGCTCCAAAATATGGCTCAAGGGTCAAATTTGGGATGTTTGGGATATTTGAAAACTGCAAGGGGGGGTTGGGCAAAATGTGACGCATCGCTGCTTTCAGTAATTGGCATATTTTCAGTATAAATGTCGTAATTTCAAACTGCAATACGTGCAGAGAGCCAGAATTTGGCTCCAAAATAAGGCTCCTGGGTCGAATTTGGGATGTTTGAGATATTTTGAAAACTGCATGGGGTTTTGGGCAAAATATGACATTTCGCCGCTCACAGTAATTTGTATTATTTCAGTATAAAAAGTCAGGATTTCAAACTGCTTATACGTGCAGAGAGCCACAATTTTGCTCCAAAATATGGCTCAAGCGTCGAATTTGGGATGTTTCCAATATTTTGAAAACTGCATGGCGGGGTTTGGGCAAAATGTGACATATCGCTGCTCAAAGTAATTGGCATTTTTTCGGTATAAAAAGTCGTAATTTTAACCTGCGAATACGTGATGAAAGCCAGAACTTGGCTCTAAAATAAGGCTCCAGGGTTGAGTTTGGGATGTTTGGGATATTTTGAAATCTGCAGGGAGGGTTTGGGCAGAAGGTGACCCATCGACGTTTTCAGTAATTGGCATATTTTCGGTATAATAAGTCGTAATTTCGAACTGCGAATAGGTGCAGAGAGCCCGAATTTGACTACAAAATATTGCTCAGGCGTCGAATTTGGGATGTTTGGGATATTTTGAAAACTGCAGGGAGGGTTTGGGCAAAATGTGACCTATCGCCGCTCTCAGTAATTGGAATTGTTTCGGTATAAAATGACGTAATTTCAAACTACGAATACGTGCAGAGAGCCCAAATTTGACTCCAAAATACGGCTCTAGAGTCGAATTTAGGGTGTTTGGGATATTTTGAGAACTGCAGGGGGGAGGGGGATGGTCAAAATGTTACCCATCGCTGTTTTCAGTAATAGACATATTTTCGGTATAAAATGTTGTAATTTCAACCTGCAAATATGTGCAGAGAGCCAGAATTTGGCTCCAAATTATGGCTCAAGGGTCGAATTTGGTATGCTTGGGATATTTTAAAACTGAATAGTGGATTGGAGCAAAATGTGATCTATCGCCGCTTTCAGTAATTGGCATATTTTCTGTATAAAAAGTGTTTTTTCAAACTGCGAATACATGCTGAAAGCCAAAATTTGGTTAGAAAATATGGCTCCAGGGTCGAATTTAGGATGTTTAGGATATTTAAAAGATTGCAGGGAGGGTTTGGTCATAATGTGATCCATCGCCCCTTTCAGTAATTGGCATATTTTCAGTATAAAAGTCGTAATTTCAAACTGCGAATACGTGCAGAGAGCCAGAATTTGGCTCCAAAATTTGGCTCAAGGGTGGAATTTGGGATAATTGGAATATTTTGAAAACTGCAGGGAGTTTTGGGCAAAATGTGACATTTCGCCGCTCACAGTAATTGGCATTATTTCGGTATAAAAAGTCAAAATTTCAAACTGCTAATACGTGCAGAGAGCCACAATTTTGCTCCAAAATATGGCTCAAGTTTCGAATTTGGAATGTTTCCGATATTTTGAAAACTGCATGGCGGGGTTTGGGCAAAATGTGACCCATTGCCAAAGTAATTGGCATATTTTCGGTATAAAAAGTTGTAATTTCAACCTGCGAATACGTGAAGAAAGCCAGAACTTGCCTCTAAAATAAGGCTCCAGGGTCGAATTTAGGAAGTTAGGGATATTTTGAAAACTGGAGGGAGGGTTTGGGCAAAATGTTATCCATCGCCGCTCTCCGTAATTGGCATATTTTCGGTATAAAGATTCGTAATTTCAAACTGCGAATATGTGCAGAGAGCCAAAATTTGGCTCCAAAATATGGCTCAAGGTTCGAATTTGGGATGTTTGAGATAATTTAAAAACTGCAGGGGCGTTTGGGCAAAATGTGACCTATCGCCGCTCAAAGTAATTGGCAACTTTTCAGTGTAAAATGTCATAATTTCAAACTGCGAATACGTGCAGCGAGGCCGAATTTGGCTTCAAAATATGGTTCAAGCGTCGAACTTGGAATGTTTGGGATATTTTGAAAAGTGCAAAGTGGGTTTGTGCAAAATGTGACCCATCGCTGCTCTCAATAATTGACATATTTTCGGTATAAAAATTTGTAATTTCAGCCTGCGAACATGTGCAGAGAGCCAAAATTTGGCTTAAAAATATGGCTCAAGAGTCGAATTTGGGATGTTTAGGATATTTTGAAAACTGCAGAGGGTTTTGGGCAAAATGTGACCCATCGCTGCTTTCAGTAATTGGCATATTTTCAGTATAAAAAGTCGTAATTTCAAACTGCAAATCCGTGCTGAGAGTTAGAATTTGGCTCCAAAATAAGGCTCAAGGGTCGAATTTTAGATGTTTAGGATATATTGAAAACTGCAGGTTTGGGCAAAATGTGATCCATTGCCCCTTTCAGTAATTGGCATATTTTCAGTATAAAAGTCGTAATTTCAAACTGCGAATACGTGCAGGGAGCCAGAATTTGGCTCCAAAATATGGCTCAAGCGTTGAATTTGGGATGTTTTGGATATTTTGAATACTGCAGGAAGGGTTTGGGCAAAATGTGATCCATCGCCGCTTTCAGTAATTGACATATTTTCGGTTTAAAAAGTCGTAATTTCAAACTGCGAATACGTGCAGGGAGCCAGAATTTGGCTCCAAAATATGGCTCAAGCGTCGAATTTGGGATGTTTCCAATATTTTGAAAACTGCATGGCGGGGTTTGGGCAAAATGTGACATATCGCTGCTTAAAGTAATTGGCATTTTTTCGGTATAAAAAGTCGTAATTTTAACCTGCGAATACGTGAAGAAAGCCAGAACTTGGCTCTAAAATAAGGCTCCAGGGTTGAGTTTGGGATGTTTGGGATATTTTGAAATCTGCAGGGAGGGTTTGGGCAGAAGGTGACCCATCGACGTTTTCAGTAATTGGCATATTTTCGGTATAATAAGTCGTAATTTCGAACTGCGAATAGGTGCAGAGAGCCCGAATTTGACTACAAAATATTGCTCAGGCGTCGAATTTGGGATGTTTGGGATATTTTGAAAACTGCAGGGAGGGTTTGGGCAAAATGTGACCTATCGCCGCTCTCAGTAATTGGAATTGTTTCGGTATAAAATGCCGTAATTTCAAACTACGAATACGTGCAGAGAGCCCAAATTTGACTCCAAAATACGGCTCTAGAGTCGAATTTAGGGTGTTTGGGATATTTTGAGAACTGCAGGGGGGAGGGGGATGGTCAAAATGTTACCCATCGCTGTTTTCAGTAATAGACATATTTTCGGTATAAAATGTTGTAATTTCAACCTGCAAATATGTGCAGAGAGCCAGAATTTGGCTCCAAATTATGGCTCAAGGGTCGAATTTGGTATGCTTGGGATATTTTAAAACTGAATAGTGGATTGGAGCAAAATGTGATCTATCGCCGCTTTCAGTAATTGGCATATTTTCTGTATAAAAAGTGTTTTTTCAAACTGCGAATACATGCTGAAAGCCAAAATTTGGTTAGAAAATATGGCTCCAGGGTCGAATTTAGGATGTTTAGGATATTTAAAAAATTGCAGGGAGGGTTTGGTCATAATGTGATCCATCGTCCCTTTCAGTAATTGGCATATTTTCAGTATAAAAGTCGTAATTTCAAACTGCGAATACGTGCAGAGAGCCAGAATTTGGCTCCAAAATTTGGCTCAAGGGTGGAATTTGGGATAATTGGAATATTTTGAAAACTGCAGGGAGTTTTGGGCAAAATGTGACATTTCGCCGCTCACAGTAATTGGCATTATTTCGGTATAAAAAGTCAAAATTTCAAACTGCTAATACGTGCAGAGAGCCACAATTTTGCTCCAAAATATGGCTCAAGCGTCGAATTTGGGATGTTTCCGATATTTTGAAAACTGCATGGCGGGGTTTGGGCAAAATGTGACCCATTGCCAAAGTAATTGGCATATTTTCGGTATAAAAAGTTGTAATTTCAACCTGCGAATACGTGAAGAAAGCCAGAACTTGCCTCTAAAATAAGGCTCCAGGGTCGAATTTAGGAAGTTAGGGATATTTTGAAAACTGGAGGGAGGGTTTGGACAAAATGTGATCCATCGCCGCTCTCCGTAATTGGCATATTTTCGGTATAAAGATTCGTAATTTCAAACTGCGAATATGTGCAGAGAGCCAAAATTTGGCTCCAAAATATGGCTCAAGGTTCGAATTTGGGATGTTTGAGATAATTTAAAAACTGCAGGGGCGTTTGGGCAAAATGTGACCTATCGCCGCTCAAAGTAATTGGCAACTTTTCAGTGTAAAATGACATAATTTCAAACTGCGAATACGTGCAGCGAGGCCGAATTTGGCTTCAAAATATGGTTCAAGCGTCGAACTTGGAATGTTTGGGATATTTTGAAAAGTGCAAAGTGGGTTTGGGCAAAATGTGACCCATCGCTGCTCTCAATAATTGACATATTTTCGGTATAAAAATTTGTAATTTCAGCCTGCGAACATGTGCAGAGAGCCAAAATTTGGCTTAAAAATATGGCTCAAGAGTCGAATTTGGGATGTTTAGGATATTTTGAAAACTGCAGAGGGTTTTGGGCAAAATGTGACCCATCGCTGCTTTCAGTAATTGGCATATTTTCAGTATAAAAAGTCGTAATTTCAAACTGCAAATACGTGCTGAGAGTTAGAATTTGGCTCCAAAATAAGGCTCAAGGGTCGAATTTTAGATGTTTAGGATATATTGAAAACTGCAGGTAGGGTTTGGGCAAAATGTGATCCATTGCCCCTTTCAGTAATTGGCATATTTTCAGTATAAAAGTCGTAATTTCAAACTGCGAATACGTGCAGGGAGCCAGAATTTGGCTCCAAAATATGGCTCAAGCGTTGAATTTGGGATGTTTTGGATATTTTGAATACTGCAGGAAGGGTTTGGGCAAAATGTGATCCATCGCCGCTTTCAGTAATTGACATATTTTCGGTTTAAAAAGTCGTAATTTCAAACTGCGAATATGTGCAGGGAGCCAGAATTTGGCTCCAAAATATGGCTCAAGCGTTGAATTTGGGATGTTATGGATATTTTGAATACTGCAGGGAGGGTTTGGGCAGAAGGTGACCCATCGCCGCTTTCAGTAATTGGCATATTTTCGGTATAATAAGTCGTAATTTCAAACTACGAATACGTGCAGAGAGCCCAAATTTGACTCCAAAAATAGCTCTAGCGTCGAATTTAGGGTGTTTGGGATATTTTGAGAACTGCAGGGAGGGGGGGGGGGGGGGGAGGGGCAAAATGTGACCCATCGCTGCTTTTAGTAATTGACATATTTTCGGTATAAAATGTTGTAATGTCAACCTGCGAATATGTGCAGATAGCCAGAATTTGGCTCCAAATTATGGCTCAAGGGTCGAATTTGGTATGCTTGGGATATTTTAAAACTGAATAGTGGATTGGAGCAAAATGTGATCTATCGCCACTTTCAGTAATTGGCATATTTTCTGTATAAAAAGTGGTTTTTCAAACTGCGAATACATGCAGAAAGCCAGAATTTGTTTAGAAAATACGGCTCCAGGGTCGAATTTGAGATGTTTGGGATATTTAAAAAATTGCAGGGAGGGTTTGGTCATAATGTGATCCATCGCCTCTTTCAGTAATTGGCATATTTTCAGTATAAAAGTCGTAATTTCAAACTGCGAATACGTGCAGAGAGCCAGAATTTGGCTCTAAAATATGGCTCAAGGGTCGAATTTGAGATGTTTGGGATATTTTGCAAACTGCAGGGGGGATTTGGGCAAAATGTGACCCATCGCTGATTTCAGTAATTGGCATATTTTCAGTATAAAAAGTCGTAATTTCAAACTGCGAATACTTGCAGAGAGCCTTAATTTGGTTTCAAAATATGGCTCAAGCGTCGAATTTGAGATGTTTGGGATATTTTGAAAACTGCACGGAGGGTTTGGGCAGAACTGCGAACAGGTGCAGAAAGCCAGAATTTGGCTCCAAAATATGGCTCAAGGGTCGAATTTGGGATGCTTGGGATATTTTGAAAACTGAATGGTGGGTTTAGGCAATGTACGTGCACGGAGAATAAGGGAGAATAAGGGAGATAGTAATAAGCATAAGGGATGCTTACTCCCTGCATCACTCATATGCTCACTAGAGAAAGTGATGCAGAGGTTCAAGAGAGGGATTCAGAGACTCAAGTGAGGGATGCAGAGGCTTACGAGAGTGATGCAGAGGCTGAAGAGAGTGATGCAGAGGCGTACGAGAGTGATGCAGAGGCTCAAGAGAGGGATGCAGAGGCTTAAGAGAGTGATGCAGAGGCTGAAGAGAGTGTTGAAGAGGCTCAAGAGAGTGATGCAAAGGCTCAGGAGAGTGATACAGAGGCATAAAAGAGGGATGCAGAGGTTGAAGAGAATGATGCAGAGGCTTAAGAGAGTGATGCAGAGGCTGAAGAGAATGATGAAGAGGCTTAAGAGAGGGATGAAGAGACTCAGGAGAGTGATGCAGAGGCTCAAGACAGGGAATGCAGAGGCTTAAGAGAGGGATGCAGAGAATCAAAAGAGTGATGCAGAGGCTCAAGAGAGGGATGCAGAGGCTTATGAGAGGGATGCACAGGCTCAAGTGAGGGAAGGAAAGGCTTAGGAGAATGATGCAGAGGCTCAAGAGAGGGATGCAGAGGGTCAAGAGAGTGATGCAGAGGCTCACAAGAGTGATGCATAGGCTTAAGAGAGTGATGCAGAGGCTTAAGAGGGGGATGCAGATTCTTAGGAGAATGATGCAGAGGCTCAAGAGAGGGATGCAGAAGCTCAAGAGAGGGATGCAGAGGCTGAGGAGAGTGATGAAGAGGCTTAAGTGAATGACGCAGAGGCTTAAGAGAGGAATGCAGAGGCTCAAGAGAGTGATGCAGAGGCTGAGGAGAGATGCAGAGGCTTAAGAGAGTGATGCAGAGGCTCGAGAGAGTGATGCAGAGGCTCAAGAGAATGATGTAGAGGCTTAAGAGAGGGATGCAGAGGCTCAAGAGAATGATGCAGAGGCTCAAGAGAGGGATGCAGAGGCTCAAGAGAGTGATTCAGAGGCTTACGAGAGTGATGCAGAGGCTTAAGAGAGTGATGCAGAGGCTCAAGAGAGGGATGGAGAGGCTCAAGAGAGTGATTCAGAGGCTTAAGAGTGTGATGCAGAAGCTTAAGAGAGGGATGCAGAGGCTCAAGAGAATGATGAAGAGGGTCACGAGAGTGATGCAGAGGCTCAAGAGAGGGATGCAGAGGCTAAAGTGAGTGATGCAGAGGCACAAGAGAAAGATGCAGAGGCACTTGAGAGTGATGCAGAGGATCAAGAGAATGATGTAGAAGCTTAAGAGAGGGATGCAGAGGCTCAAGAGAATGATGCAGAAGCTCAATAGAGTGATGTAGAGGCTTAAGAGAGTGATGCAGAGGCTTAATAGAGGGGATGCAGAGGCTGAAGTGAGAGATGCAGAGGCTTTAGACAGTGATGCAGAGGTTCAAGAGAGTAATGCAGAGGCTCAAGAGAATGATGTAGAGGTTTACGAGAGGGATGCAGAGGCTCAAGAGAATGATGCAGGGGCTCAAGAGAGTGATGCAGAGCATCAAGAGAGGGATGCAGAGGCTTAAGAGAGTGATGCAGAGGCTGAAGAGAGTGATGCAGAGGCTCAGGAGTGAGGCTTAAGAAAGTGATGCAGAGGCTCAAAAGAGGGATGCAGAGGCTTAAAAGGGTGATGCAGAGGATCAAGAGAGTGATGCAGAGGCTCAAGAGAGGGATGCAGGGGCTCAAGAGAGTAATGCAGAGGCTCAGGAGAGTGATTCAGAGGCTTTCGAGAGTGATGCAGAGGCTTAAGAGAGTGATGCATAGGCTCAGGATATTGATGCAGAAGATCAAGAGAGGGAAGCAGAGGCTCTAGAGAGTGATGCAGAGGCTCAAGAGAGTGATGCAAAGGCTTAGGAGATTGACGCAGATGATCAAAAGAGGGAAGCAGAGGCTTAAGAGAGTGATGCAGAGGATGAAGAGAGTGATGCAGAGGCTCTAGAGAGTGATGCAGAGGGTCAAAAGAGTGATGCCGAGGATCACGAGAGTCATGCAGAGGCTCAAGAGAGGGATGCAGAGGCTAAAGTGAGTGATGCAGAGGCACAAGAGAAAGATGCAGAGGCACTTGAGAGTGATGCAGAGGCTCAAGAGAGGGATGCAGAGGCTCAAGAAAATGATGTAGAGGGATGCAAAGGCTTAAGAGAATGATGCAGAGGCTCAAGAGAGTGATGCAGAGGATCAAGAGAATGATGTAGAAGCTTAAGAGAGGGATGCAGAGGCTCAAGAGAATGATGCAGAAGCTCAATAGAGTGATGTAGAGGCTTAAGAGAGTGATGCAGAGGCTTAATAGAGGGGATGCAGAGGCTGAAGAGAGAGATGCAGAGGCTTTAGACAGTGATGCAGAGGTTCAAGAGAGTAATGCAGAGGCTCAAGAGAATGATGTAGAGGCTTACGAGAGGGATGCAGAGGCTCAAGAGAATGATGCAGTGGCTCAAGAGAGTGATGCAGAGCATCAAGAGAGGGATGCAGAGGCTTAAGAGAGTGATGCAGAGGCTGAAGAGAGTGATGCAGAGGCTCAGGAGAGAGGCTTAAGAAAGTGATGCAGAGGCTCAAAAGAGGGATGCAGAGGCTTAAAAGGGTGATGCAGAGGATCATGAGAGTGATGCAGAGGCTCAAGAGAGGGATGCAGGGGCTCAAGAGAGTAATGCAGAGGCTCAGGAGAGTGATTCAGAGGCTTACGAGAGTGATGCAGAGGCTTAAGAGAGTGATGCAGAGGCTCAGGATATTGATGCAGAAGATCAAGAGAAGGAAGCAGAGGCTCTAGAGAGTGATGCAGAGGCTGAAGAGAGTGATGCAGAGGCTCGGGAGATTGACGCAGAGGATCAAGAGAGGGAAGCAGAGGCTTAAGAGAGTGATGCAGAGGCTGAAGAGAGTGATGCAGAGGCTCTAGAGAATGATGCAGAGGCTCAAGAGAGTGATGCAGAGGCTCAAGAGAGTGATGCAGAGGATCAAGAGAGTGATGCAGAGGCTCAGGAGAGAGGCTTAAGAAAGTGATGCAGAGGCTCAAAAGAGGGATGCAGAGGCTTAAAAGGGTGATGCAGAGGATCAAGAGAGTGATGCAGAGGCTCAAGAGAGGGATACAGGGGCTCAAGAGAGTAATGCAGAGGCTCAGGAGAGTGATCCAGAGGCTTACGAGAGTGATGCAGAGGCTTAAGAGAGTGATGCAGAGGCTCAGGATATTGATGCAGAAGATCAAAAGAGGGAAGCAGAGGCTCTAGAGAGTGATGCAGAGGCTGAAGAGAGTGATGCAGAGGCTCTAGAGAATGATGCAGAGGCTCAAGAGAGTGATGCAGAGGCTCAAGAGAGTGATGCAGAGGATCAAGAGAGTGATGCAGAGGCTCGAGAGAGTGATTCAGAGGCTTACTAGAGTGATGCAGAGGCTGAAGGAAGTGTTGTGGAGGCTCAAGAGAGGGATGAAGAGAATTAAAAGATTGATGCAGTGGCTCAAGAGAGGGATGCAGAGGCTCAAGAGAGTGATGCAGAGGCTTAAGAGAGTGAGGCAGACGCTTAGGAGAGGGATGCAGAGGCTCAAGTGAGTAATGCAGAGGCTTACGAGAGTGATGCAGAGGCTCAGGAGAGTGATGCAGAGGATCAAGAAAGGGAAGCAGAGGCTTAAGAGAGTGATGCAGAGGCTGAAGAGAGTGATGCAGAGGCTCTAGAGAGTGATGCAGAGGCTCAAGAAAGTGATGCAGAGGCTCAAGAGAGTGATGCAGAGGATCAAGAGAGTGATGCAGAGGCTGAAAGGAGTGTTGCGTAGGCTCAAGAGAGGGATGAAGAGGATGAAAAGATTGATGCAGAGGCTCAAGAGAGGGATGCAGAGGCTCAAGAGAGTGATGCAGAGGCTTAAGAGAGTGAGGCAGACGCTTAAGAGAGGGATGCAGAGGCTCAAGAGAGTAATGCAGAGGCTTACGAGGGTGATGCAGAAGCTCAAGAGAGTGATGCAGAGAGTTGAGAGAGGGATGCAGGGGCTCAAGAGAGTTATGCAGAGGCTCAAGAGAGTGATTCAGAGGCTTGAGAGAGTGATGCAGAGGCTTAACAGAGTGATGCAGAGGCTTAAAAGAGAGATGCGGAGGCTCAAGAGAGGGATGCAGTGGCCCAAGAGAGAGATGCAGAGGCTCAAGAGAGGGATGCAGAGGCTCAAGTGAGGGATGCAGAGGCACAAGAGAGGGATGCAGAGGCTCTTGAGAGTGATGCAGAGGCTCAAGAGAGGGATGCAGAGGCTTAAGAGAGTGATGCAAAGGCTGAAGAGAGGGATGCAGAGACTCATGAGAGAGAAGCAGGACTTCAAGTGAGGGATGCAGAGGCTCAAGAGAGTGATGCAGAGGATCAAGAACGTGATGCAGAGGATCAAGAGAGTGATGCAGAGGCTCAAGAGAGTGATGTAGAGGCTCAAGAGAGTGATGCAGAGGATCAAGAGAGTGATGCAGATTCTTAGGAGAATGGTGCAGAGGCTCAAGAGAGGGATGCAGAAGCTCAAGAGAGGGATGCAGAGGCTGAGGAGAGTGATGAAGAGGCTTAAGTGAGTGACGCAGAGGCTTAAGAGAGGAATGCAGAGGCTCAAGAGAGTGATGCAGAGGCTGAGGAGAGATGCAGAGGCTTAAGAGAGTGATGCAGAGGCTCGAGAGAGTGATGCAGAGGCTCAAGAGAATGATGTAGAGGCTTAAGAGAGGGATGCAGAGGCTCAAGAGAATGATGCAGAGGCTCAAGAGAGGGATGCAGAGGCTCAAGAGAGTGATTCAGAGGCTTACGAGAGTGATGCAGAGGCTTAAGAGAGTGATGCAGAGGCTCAAGAGAGGGATGGAGAGGCTCAAGAGAGTGATTCAGAGGCTTAAGAGTGTGATGCAGAGGCTTAAGAGAGGGATGCAGAGGCTCAAGAGAATGATGAAGAGGGTCACGAGAGTGATGCAGAGGCTCAAGAGAGGGATGCAGAGGCTAAAGTGAGTGATGCAGAGGTACAAGAGAAAGATGCAGAGGCACTTGAGAGTGATGCTGAGGCTCAAGAGAGGGATGCAGAGGCTCAAGAGAGGGATGCAGAGGCTCAAGAGAATGATGTAGAGGGATAGGAGAGGGATGCAGAGGCTCAAGAGAATGATGCAGAGGCTCAAGAGAGTGATGCAGAGGATCAAGAGAATGATGTAGAAGCTTAAGAGAGGGATGCAGAGGCTCAAGAGAATGATGCAGAAGCTCAATAGAGTGATGTAGAGGCTTAAGAGAGTGATGCTGAGGCTTAATAGAGGGGATGCAGAGGCTGAAGAGAGAGATGCAGAGGCTTTAGACAGTGATGCAGAGGTTCAAGAGAGTAATGCAGAGGCTCAAGAGAATGATGTAGAGGCTTACGAGAGGGATGCAGAGGCTCAAGAGAATGATGCAGGGGCTCAAGAGAGTGATGCAGAGCATCAAGAGAGGGATGCAGAGGCTTAAGAGAGTGATGCAGAGGCTGAAGAGAGTGATGCAGAGGCTCAGGAGTGAGGCTTAAGAAAGTGATGCAGAGGCTCAAAAGAGGGATGCAGAGGCTTAAAAGGGTGATGCAGAGGATCAAGAGAGTGATGCAGAGGCTCAAGAGAGGGATGCAGGGGCTCAAGAGAGTAATGCAGAGGCTCAGGAGAGTGATTCAGAGGCTTTCAAGAGTGATGCAGAGGCTTAAGAGAGTGATGCATAGGCTCAGGATATTGATGCAGAAGATCAAGAGAGGGAAGCAGAGGCTCTAGAGAGTGATGCAGAGGCTCAAGAGAGTGATGCAAAGGCTTAGGAGATTGACGCAGATGATCAAAAGAGGGAAGCAGAGGCTTAAGAGAGTGATGCAGAGGATGAAGAGAGTGATGCAGAGGCTCTAGAGAGTGATGCAGAGGGTCAAAAGAGTGATGCCGAGGATCACGAGAGTCATGCAGAGGCTCAAGAGAGGGATGCAGAGGCTAAAGTGAGTGATGCAGAGGCACAAGAGAAAGATGCAGAAGCACTTGAGAGTGATGCAGAGGCTCAAGAGAGGGATGCAGAGGCTCAAGAAAATGATGTAGAGGGATGCAGAGGCTTAAGAGAATGATGCAGAGGCTCAAGAGAGTGATGCAGAGGATAAAGAGAATGATGTAGAAGCTTAAGAGAGGGATGCAGAGGCTCAAGAGAATGATGCAGAAGCTCAATAGAGTGATGTAGAGGCTTAAGAGAGTGATGCAGAGGCTTAATAGAGGGGATGCAGAGGCTGAAGAGAGAGATGCAGAGGCTTTAGACAGTGATGCAGAGGTTCAAGAGAGTAATGCAGAGGCTCAAGAGAATGATGTAGAGGCTTACGAGAGGGATGCAGAGGCTCAAGAGAATGATGCAGTGGCTCAAGAGAGTGATGCAGAGCATCAAGAGAGGGATGCAGAGGCTTAAGAGAGTGATGCAGAGGCTGAAGAGAGTGATGCAGAGGCTCAGGAGAGAGGCTTAAGAAAGTGATGCAGAGGCTCAAAAGAGGGATGCAGAGGCTTAAAAGGGTGATGCAGAGGATCAAGAGAGTGATGCAGAGGCTCAAGAGAGGGATGCAGGGGCTCAAGAGAGTAATGCAGAGGCTCAGGAGAGTGATTCAGAGGCTTACGAGAGTGATGCAGAGGCTTAAGAGAGTGATGCAGAGGCTCAGGATATTGATGCAGAAGATCAAGAGAGGGAAGCAGAGGCTCTAGAGAGTGATGCAGAGGCTGAAGAGAGTGATGCAGAGGCTCGGGAGATTGACGCAGAGGATCAAGAGAGGGAAGCAGAGGCTTAAGAGAGTGATGCAGAGGCTGAAGAGAGTGATGCAGAGGCTCTAGAGAATGATGCAGAGGCTCAAGAGAGTGATGCAGAGGCTCAAGAGAGTGATGCAGAGGATCAAGAGAGTGATGCAGAGGCTCAGGAGAGAGGCTTAAGAAAGTGATGCAGAGGCTCAAAAGAGGGATGCAGAGGCTTAAAAGGGTGATGCAGAGGATCAAGAGAGTGATGCAGAGGCTCAAGAGAGGGATACAGGGGCTCAAGAGAGTAATGCAGAGGCTCAGGAGAGTGATTCAGAGGCTTACGAGAGTGATGCAGAGGCTTAAGAGAGTGATGCAGAGGCTCAGGATATTGATGCAGAAGATCAAGAGAGGGAAGCAGAGGCTCTAGAGAGTGATGCAGAGGCTGAAGAGAGTGATGCAGAGGCTCTAGAGAATGATGCAGAGGCTCAAGAGAGTGATGCAGAGGCTCAAGAGAGTGATGCAGAGGATCAAGAGAGTGATGCAGAGGCTCGAGAGAGTGATTCAGAGGCTTACTAGAGTGATGCAGAGGCTGAAGGAAGTGTTGCGGAGGCTCAAGAGAGGGATGAAGAGAATTAAAAGATTGATGCAGTGGCTCAAGAGAGGGATGCAGAGGCTCAAGAGAGTGATGCAGAGGCTTAAGAGAGTGAGGCAGACGCTTAGGAGAGGGATGCAGAGGCTCAAGTGAGTAATGCAGAGGCTTACGAGAGTGATGCAGAGGCTCAGGAGAGTGATGCAGAGGATCAAGAAAGGGAAGCAGAGGCTTAAGAGAGTGATGCAGAGGCTGAAGAGAGTGATGCAGAGGCTCTAGAGAGTGATGCAGAGGCTCAAGAAAGTGATGCATAGGCTCAAGAGAGTGATGCAGAGGATCAAGAGAGTGATGCAGAGGCTGAAAGGAGTGTTGCGTAGGCTCAAGAGAGGGATGAAGAGGATGAAAAGATTGATGCAGAGGCTCAAGAGAGGGATGCAGAGGCTCAAGAGAGTGATGCAGAGGCTTAAGAGAGTGAGGCAGACGCTTAAGAGAGGGATGCAGAGGCTCAAGAGAGTAATGCAGAGGCTTACGAGGGTGATGCAGAAGCTCAAGAGAGTGATGCAGAGAGTTGAGAGAGGGATGCAGGGGCTCAAGAGAGTTATGCAGAGGCTCAAGAGAGTGATTCAGAGGCTTGAGAGAGTGATGCAGAGGCTTAACAGAGTGATGCAGAGGCTTAAAAGAGAGATGCGGAGGCTCAAGAGAGGGATGCAGTGGCCCAAGAGAGAGATGCAGAGGCTCAAGAGAGGGATGCAGAGGCTCAAGTGAGGGATGCAGAGGCACAAGAGAGGGATGCAGAGGCTCTTCAGAGTGATGCAGAGGCTCAAGAGAGGGATGCAGAGGCTTAAGAGAGTGATGCAAAGGCTGAAGAGAGGGATGCAGAGACTCATGAGAGAGAAGCAGGACTTCATTTGAGAGATGCAGAGGCTCAAGAGAGTGATGCAGAGGATCAAGAGAGTGATGCAGAGGCTCAAGAGAGTGATGTAGAGGCTCAAGAGAGTGATGCAGAGGATCATGAGAGTGATGCAGAGGCTCGAGAGAGTGATGCAGAGGCCTCAAGAGAGGGATTCAGAAGCTTAAGAGAGTGATGCAGAGGCGGAAGAGAGAGTTGCAGAGGCTCAAGAGAAGGATGCAGAGGCTCTAGAGAGTGATGCAGAGGCTCAAGAGAGTTATGCAGAAGCTCAGGAAAGTGATGCGGAGGCTTACGAGAGAAATGCAGATGATCAAGAGAGGGATGCAGAGGCTTAAGGGAGTGATGCAGAGGCTGAAGAGAGAGTTGCAGAGGCTTAAGAGAGGGATGCAGAGGCTCAAGAGAGTGATGCAGAGGCTTAAGAGAGGGATGCAGAGGCTCAAGAGAGGGATGTAGAGGCTCTAGAAAGTGATGCAGAATCTCAAGAGAATGATGCAGAGGCTGAAGAGAGGGATGCAGGGGCTGAAGAGAGTGATGCAGAGGCTCAAGAGAGAGATGCAGAGGCTCAAGAGAATGATTCAGAGGCTTACGAGAGTGATGCAGAGGCTTAAGAGAGGGATGCAGAGGCTCAAGAGAATGATGCAAAGGCTCAAAAGAGTGATGCACAGGATCACGAGAGTGATGCAGAGGCTCTAGAGAATGATGCAGAGGCTCAAGAGAGTGATGCAGAGGCTCAAGAGAGTGATGCAGAGGATCAAGAGAGTGATGCAGAGGCTCGAGAGAGTGATTCAGAGGCTTACTAGAGTGATGCAGAGGCTGAAGGAAGTGTTGCGGAGGCTCAAGAGAGGGATGAAGAGAATTAAAAGATTGATGCAGTGGCTCAAGAGAGGGATGCAGAGGCTCAAGAGAGTGATGCAGAGGCTTAAGAGAGTGAGGCAGACGCTTAGGAGAGGGATGCAGAGGCTCAAGTGAGTAATGCAGAGGCTTACGAGAGTGATGCAGAGGCTCAGGAGAGTGATGCAGAGGATCAAGAAAGGGAAGCAGAGGCTTAAGAGAGTGATGCAGAGGCTGAAGAGAGTGATGCAGAGGCTCTAGAGAGTGATGCAGAGGCTCAAGAAAGTGATGCAGAGGCTCAAGAGAGTGATGCAGAGGATCAAGAGAGTGATGCAGAGGCTGAAAGGAGTGTTGCGTAGGCTCAAGAGAGGGATGAAGAGGATGAAAAGATTGATGCAGAGGCTCAAGAGAGGGATGCAGAGGCTCAAGAGAGTGATGCAGAGGCTTAAGAGAGTGAGGCAGACGCTTAAGAGAGGGATGCAGAGGCTCAACCCAGCAAACACAAATCATCTACACAACGTTCGCCTATCTCTTGCCATAGGTGTGGGAATGATTTGCATTGAGAATGGTGCAGGAGAGCCTTTGAGAAACTTTTACTCAAAAAATCCAAACACAAAGGTTTAATTATAAATTGTTTTTTCTACAATTATTTTCTTCCAAATGTAAAACAAATAGTTTTTACATGTTTAAATATAAAATTTATGGTGTTTTTTTGTAAAATTCATTAATAAATTGTGAATGATATATATTGGCTGAGTGAAACCTTTATAATCCATTTAGTTATAATTTGAACAGAAAAAAGTATTTTTCCAAATTTTCTAAAAATTGCTCTTTTTAACACAATTTGACTCCTTATACATTCCACTAAACACTATATCATGTTTAAATATATAATTTATGTATTATTCTCTAAAATAATTTATATAAATTATATAAGTTGCTGGAAAGTGGTGTTAAGGATTTTGAAAACATTTTGTTGTGTTAATATGTTCTTATTAACTATGTCTCAAGTTCACAGTTTATCAAACAAGAATATTAACATTCGTCAACTCTTAAAATCTTATATGTTATCTTGCTGGTGCAAAAAAGGGTGAATCTTTAGGAACAGCTATAGTATCTATATATCACAAATGGTGTTTTCCCTAACTCAAACAATGTAGGGTTTATTATTCTACACATATTTCTAATGACTCTTAGATGTTTACATTCTCTGAAGTATAATTGTGAAGGCTGTGTCCATCACTCTCAACACAGATTCTTAAACTCGTCTCTGCAGGTTCAACTATATAATTAGTTTCCATTTTGAATTTCCATGGACATTTGTATCCAAAATGAAACCAATGTGGTTTCCTTCAGCGCCTTCAGCCAGCACATTTGCTCATTCATTTCCACAGATTCCAACAAGGTAGGGGATTTACAGAAATTTGTATATTCATATTGTTATATATTAAAAATATGAATGCAGTTCAATATGATAAGACAAATACATGAGTTTATGATAAATTCGTTTTCTGTGATATACCATTGATATGCTCTTTTTTTCTTTAAACGGCAGACTAAACTAAAGTGCTCACATCAACAGATTTGATGTATAAATGGTCAACGCTCAACAGAGTTAGTATAAATGTATTAGTATAAATCTTACTTGTCTCATTGTTAATTCACATTCAATGTCAACTTGTGGTTTTGATGTGGCACGTTTGGCCAAGACACCCCACCCCATTATGCACCCCATACCCATCTTGTGGGCGGTTGTGGAAAGGGTTACAGAGGCACATAATGGGCTCAGGGACTGAACCCCACAATTCATTTAGCTAAGCAAGTTACAATCTTGATGAGCTAGTTACAAAATTCAATATAAGTCATCACATGAACAATGGGTTCGAGATCGACCTCAAGTACAGGTTCTAAATTAAGCAACTGACATATGTGGAGAGCTAGTATCAAAATTTATATGTTTGTCCTGCACACCGTCCCCCATCCAGTGGGCAGCGGTGGATAGGTTACAATCACTTAGTTGTTATCTACAGTTAGCAAACTGGGGATATTTGGCTAAAATTTCTGGTAGCAGATCATTTTGAATGAAATATTGACACATCGCTGGAACATTGGTTATAGAATTGTCTCTAAATTCATGTATCTTTTCGCACTCCATCACATAGTGACGGAGGGTGTGCGAATAATTTTGTTGACACAGTTTACATTTGGTCAGGTCTACATCAGCAGATAATGAGAATTCCCAGAGATACTTGTAACCGAGTCTAAGCCGAGCAGTAGTAACATCTAGAAGTCTGCTGATTTTATTGGATGATCCATAGATGTGTGGCTCCTCTTGTATGATATGTATGATAGATGGAATTACTAGTTCCAGTTTCTAGGCAGGCGATGAGTACTCACAATAACCTTAATTAAGCGTCAAAACAAAAATGTGTATACTCTTTTTACTCTCCTGACCTTAGTTCTCGAGCTATGTATTTCATTTTGGTACCAACGTGTTCGCAATAACATTCTCTAGAAGAAAATCAGCAAAAACGGTCACCAAAAGTTATATGAATACCAGCACCCAATAAATACCTACGTAGATGACTCGCCGTGAGTGCCCAAGAGCAACAAAATGTTTTTACTCTTGGGATTGTTATCACTTCCACACTTGTCCTACAGCGTTAATTTTGGTATCAATGTACTCGCAATGAAATTCCCAACACGGTGATATGAATATAAACGTAGAATAATGGTCGCTGCCCACCCGCAAGAGTGTGGGAAGTGGCGGAACTGTTACCCAGTATTGGTGACAAGACGACACATGGGCGATACAGTGCTTTGAAAGTTTATAATTATATCACTGTCCTGACATTATTATTGTATGTACGTCATTCATTTTTGTGCCAATGTTTTCGCAATAGAATGTTCTATGAGCCCGTAGGTAAAAAAGAGCAACAAAGCGTAAGATAGAATAGCACCATATATAAAACAACGCTGGTACATATCAGTGAGCGTCAAACACACACGAAATGTGTGTGTTTGATGGTGGTCAAACGATGTTTGATGTGTTTGATCAGGTGATGTCCTGATCCGCATAATTAAAGTATGAATTATGTTGAGAAAAAATAAGAAAAAAGGGAAAAAACAGGGGTGGGAGAAACATGACAGAAAAAGAGTAAAAATACAATTTGGTCAACAAAACAGCATTGTTTAAAATAAAAGATATGGATTGACATTTTGGGGGTTAGGTTGGTAGGTCTTTCTTCATATGACAGGTTAACAGGTAGAACAAAGATTACCATTTATATATGGATAACTATTATAAGTCGGTTTGAATGAGTGAATTGCTGCTTGAAGATAGGTATATACACCTGTGGTACTATCAGATTGCATCGTGGTGAGCCTAAAACCCTTCAGATCCAAGCAAAGGGTAAAATGCCAGCAGATACAATTGCGAACACATTGATACCAAAATGAAAGACATATGACGAGAATTGAGGTAACCAAAGTGAAAAGAGTGTTCACATTACATTGCACTAGAGTGCTCCCGGGTTACTTTCTCTCACTTTCTCTGTTTTGTGCGGATGGTACACCTTGCTTTTGGAGTTTATATGCATTTAAACCTGTAGATAATTCTATTGCTAACACATTGATACCAAAATGAAAGACCTAGGATGACAATTGGGGTGACCAAAATGAAAAGAGTGTATACATTTTATCGCTCTTGTGCGCTCCCTGGTAACACACTCTCGCTTACTCTGTTTGTTGCGGATGGTAAGCCGGGCTTTTGGAGTTTATATGCCTTTAGTCCTGTAGAGAATTCTATTGCGAACACATTGATGCCAAATTGAAAAAACTAGGATGAGAATTGAGGTAACAAAGTTGAAAAGGGTATACACTTTTCAGTATTATCACGCTCTCTAATGTAATGAGAGTTGCCTGAGGGTGGCTCAGCTTTCTTTTTCTGGTACCCTTGGCCTACATTCATCTTGTCGGCGGGTGGAGCGCGCTGCTGTCTCTGACATTATATGCACATAGTTCTGTTGGGAATTCTATTGCGAACGCATTGATACCAAAATGAAAGACATAGGACGAGAATTAAGGTGACAAAGTTGAAAAGAGTATACACTTTTCAGTATTTCCGCGCACTACCTGGGAATGTCCAAACAAAAATGGAGAGAGTGGAGGGGTAACTTGCCCAAAACGCGAAAGTGTTTGGGGAGATTAACTTTCGTTCAATACTATTATGCAAAAGGAGCCACACATCTATGGTTCATCCAATAAAATCAGCAGACTTCTAGATGTTACTACTGCTCGGCTTAGACTCGGTTACAAGTATTTCTGGGAATTCTCATTATCTGCCGATGTAGACCTGACCAAATGTTAACTGTCAACAAAATTATTTGCACACCCCTTCGTCACTATGTGATAGTGAATTCAGAGACAATTCTATAACCAATGTACCAACGATGTGTCAATATTTCATTCAAAATGATCTGGTACCAGAAATTTTAGCCAAATATCCCCAGTTTGCTAACTGTAAGTAGTAACTAAGTGATTGTAACCTATCCACCGCTGCCCACTGGATGGGGAGCGGTGTGCAGGACAAACATATCAATTGTGACACTAGCTCTCCACATATGTCAGTTGCTTAATTTAGAAACTGTACTTGTGATCGATCTCGAACCTATTGTTGATGTGACGACTTATACTGAATTTTGTAACTAGCTCATCAAGATTGTAACTTGCTTAGCTAAATGAATTGTTGGGTTCAGTCCCTGAGCCCATTATGTGCCTCTGCAACCCTTTCCACTACCGCCCACAAGATGGGTATGGGGTGCATAATAAATGAACTAAACTAACTTTAAGGCATCCTGAAAGAAAGCTTGGAGGGCTTGAAAAATTGCAGAACGAAGCCTTGAGGATAATCCTTGGGTGCCTTCGTACCACAAAGATACTTAATATGAGAAAGGAACTTAATATTCCGAGCGTTGTTTATCGTGTTACTGAAAATAACTGTCAAATTGGTATAAAAATGCTTAGGCTAGCTCATCCTAACCCTTGCACAGAAGCCCTCCAGAATTTCTTTATTGAATGTAAACATTGTTTCAAATAGATAAATAAAATTGGAACTGAACTCAGAAAGTATCAGATTTATAATTTGTACCAAGAGAGACAACAATAGCACTTTCCTGCACTGTAGGAAATTACACCCTTTTCAATTTTAATCCCTCCCTTTCCATCAAAGGAGCAAATTAGAGATCAGTCCCAGCTTTGTCTTGAGGCAAAGCTCAACGTCTTAAGCCATACTGATGCTCTGTCCACAGAGCATTCTCTCTCTCAAATCATATACACTGAAGGTTTCCTACAGCGCCCAACGGGTGCAGCTGGAAGTGCAGTTGTCCTGGCAATAGGATATGACTTATATTTTGAGTGGGGAGTCCGTATAAACAACTGGGCCTCTACCCTTCAGACTGAACTATTTGCCTTGCTCCTTGCACTGAAATGTGTACAAGTATCCAAACTTGATACATTAGTTGTAAGTGACTCTTTATCATCCTTAATTGCTCTCAACTCTTTAAGACATAACTGTAACATGCTTGTGTCTGAAGCTAGACACAAATACAATAACAACTTGAGGAACCTTATCATAAACAATAATCTCAACAAAAATCACATAGTTCTCAGAGGTGATTTCAATATTGACCTAGGGCTACAAAATAACCCTCAAGTAGACTGTTTCCTCAACAGCATGAATTCCTGTATGCTCATCCCCGCAATCACCAGGCCCACCCGAGTCACTCAAACATCTGCGACTACCCTGGATCACTGATGGACCAACATAACAGCTCCTCTTACATCAAGTATAATCACTGACAGAACAACTGACCACTATCCTACCTTCCTTGTAGCGAACATGGCCATAACACCACCAGGTAACAAGAAAATTACCTTTAGGTTACAATGTGAAGCGGCAATAGGCAATCTCACAAATGCCCTCCACAATGTAAACTGGGAATCTAAATTTATTATTTATATTTATTTATTTATAGATAATGTAAACATTAGCAATAAAAATGATGGAAAGTTTCTTAGCCTATACTTAGACAAGAGACTCAACTTCCGCACCCATATACAACACATAACTAAAAAGGTTTCTAAAACAGTTGGTATACTGTTTAAGATCAGATATTATGTACCCTACTCTGCTCTCCTCTCACTCTATTATGCACTTATCTATCCCTATCATTCTTATGGCGTTTGTGCTTGGGGTTCAACCTCTGCAAACTACCTCAAGCCCATCATCATCCAGTAAAAATCTGCTATCAGGACAATAAATAACTCTACCTTCAGACAACACACAGCTCCCTTGTTCAAATCCTTAAACATGCTAAACAAATTCACTCCATACATTCTCCTGTGTAAATTACGTTTATAAAGCCCTTTTTCTAACTGCAAACCCTGTTCTGAAACTCTTCCTGGACAGATGTAATAGAACACATGGCCACGTCCCCACCAGACATAAATATCTCTTTGATATCCCCAGAGTCAAACTTAATCTATGTAAACACTCTATGTAAATAAAGGGACCTAGTCTATGGAACTCACTCCCTTATAATGATTTGAAAAGCTGTCCAACTTCTGCCATATTCAAAAATAAAACCAAAAAGTACCTGTAGTACTTTTTAAGTACGAGGGAGTAATGCGCAAAGCGTCCCTCACCTGTGACGTCATAGCGTCACCTGACGCCATATCAAAACATCGGCCATTTTGTCGTCAGTTCAGTCATGGCGAGGACTAACCCTTCATGCAAACTGCACCTACTATCAAGAAGAAGAAGATTTTGTGTTCCACCGATAGTATTATCGTAAGTAAGCACTTATATTTTATATTTTATTAAATTAATTGATTCTATTTTTCTGTAATAAAGGTCCAAAGGGTTGTTAAGGAACGGGTGTAGCGATACCGACGCTCAGTGCGCTCAACTCACACCAAAGTATCACCTGTGTAGCTTCTGTAATTAGTGTTAATTAGTTATGCTATAAGATAATGAAGCGAGTATAAGATTAACTCGCTACAAGGGTACTGTGTTGGGAGGTGAGGGCTGTTACTGGTGTCTGTGGGGATGTGAGGACTTGTACCAACCACTATCACCACCAGTACCTTGTCTTGCATCCTGCTTAGTATTCCTATTGAGATATGAAGTATTATTGCATTCATATAATTATTCATTCATTGTCATTACTATTTTTATGGGCTATGTTCTGTTACCCTAATGCTTTTTACCCCTGGGCATGTCCATTTACTCTCCAGCCCTTCACAAGCCACTGCTGCACCCCCTCCATGCCCATACTTACTGTGCTTATTCTTACAGGACTGCACTGCATTATGTGGTGCTCACTGCCTGGACACCTTGATACATGCATTATAGGGTTCTGGTAGTTGTTCTACTCACCAAGCCCTTCCAAGGCCAGGCTTGACATGTGAGAGCTTGGTCCAACAGGCTGTTGCTTGGACAGGCCCCTCAGGCCCACATATCCACCACAGCCTTGTTTGTCCGGCACTTCAAAATCAAATGTTTATTTACGTAAGGTACATACATATTTTTAGGTAAGGTACTCTTTATTTGGGTAAATTTATCTTCGTAGTATTTAGCTTTGGCTCGTCTAATTATCTTGGATAGCAATAACGAGTAATTCTTTGAGAATTCTTTGGAGACAATTCCTAACCTATACTTCTCCCAACCTATACTTCTTCTCAAGGTCATCTTCACTTCTTGAAGATGTTCAGGTTTTCTCTTGAAGATGTCGACGGTTGTTCCAGCAATACTGTATTTCTTTTATTGCTGAAAACCTGTTTTCAGCCATAAAAAAATAATCCTGAATCCAGAAAAAAATCCCTTTTGTATCGTCTGGAAATTTTCAAATATTGCTGATCAAACCTGAGTCTAAATTATTTGTATATATTATGAATTACAGAGGTCCCAGGACAGGGTTTTTAGGCACTCCACTTACATTTTCCCACTCTGACTTAACCCCCATTTATACAAACTCAGTCTTATCTTTTAGCTAATAATTTATTGTACACACCATACTCAGCCTGTGTAGGGTAGTTTATTGTGCATGTGTAGTATATATATTTGTGTAGTATATTTGGTATATTTAATGCCTCTAACCTCTCCTCATAGTTCTTGTCCTTCAGTTCTGGGAGCCACTTAGTAGCATGTCTTTGCACCTTTTCCAGTTTGTTTATGTGCTTCTTAAGATATGGGCACCATACAACCGCTGCATATTCCAACTTTGGTCTAACAAAAGTCGTGAACAATTTCTTGAGTATTTCGCCATCCATGCATTTAAAAGCTCTGAATATTATCCTTTACCTGCAATTGGTTGTTGCTGTATTTATAGAATATGATTTGTTCTACTTTACATTTGTTTGTTCCTTTTTTTCAAAATTTCTTTCTGCCTTTCTCCTCACTGCCGTGTAGTTGTTTCTCTTTGTATTACTGGTATGTTTGGGGGTTTGGCCTCTTCGTATATTGATTCCATTTTTGTGTCTTTTGGTCTCTGTCCGTCTTGAAATTTCAGTTGAACAAATCCTGTTTCCTAGTTCTGCATCTTTGTTTTGGTATAAATGTTTTTGTTCCTTTATCATATATTTCACAAAATTGACATACTGTGCATTAATTCATCTCAATTACTTCCTTTCCTAACAGCAAGCCTTTCCAGTAAAATTCTTTGAATTCTTTTCTGACTTCTGGCCTAATGTTTGTTTTATCCTAGTGTGTATGATGCCTAGCGTGTGTCTGGTGCCTGTTGTGTTAAACCGAAGATAAATGCATAAGTATAGGTCAGTAATTTCTCCAGCTTTGAAAGGGGCTTTCATTATGCAGCAGTATTCCACTCTAGAGAGCACTAGCGTCTTGAAAACTATCATCATCGGTATAGCATCTCTAGTGTGAAAAGTTCTTGTTATCTATCCTGTCATTTTTCTTGCAGTTGTGACGGCTACTTTATTGTGTTCTTTAAATGTAAGGCCTTCTGACATCAGTACACCCAAATCCTTTACGTTGCTTTTCCGTTCAATGTTATGATTTGACTGAGTTTTGTAAGTGGTTTCCGTTTTTATATTTTTTATTTTTTCCGTAGCGCATGAGCTGAAACTTATGTTCGTTAATCACCATGTTATTTTCTGTAGCCCATAGAAAGACCTGATTTACATCTGATTGGAGGTTTGCCGTGTCCTCTATGTTGCCTACTCTCGTGAAGATTCTAGTGTCATCTGCAAAGGATGATCAAGTACTATAGGTTGTGTCCTTGTCTATGTCCGA
Organism: Procambarus clarkii; assembly: GCF_040958095.1. Taxonomy (NCBI): domain Eukaryota; kingdom Metazoa; phylum Arthropoda; class Malacostraca; order Decapoda; family Cambaridae; genus Procambarus; species Procambarus clarkii. The sequence goes on along the minus strand of NC_091165.1, from coordinate 1,553,180 downwards.
TATGAGGATGAGAAAAAGTATTGGAGCAAGCACAGTACGCTTGGGGACTGAGCTCTTTACGGTTGATGGTCCAGATTTTATTTTGTTGACTACTACACATTGGGTTCTATTAGTCAGGAAGTTGTATATCCATCTGCCTATTTTTCCGGTAATTCCTTTTGAACGCATTTTATGTGCAATAACACAATGGTCACATTTGTCAAAGGCTTTTTTTTGTCAAAGCGTTTTGTTTGTCTTCCATGGCATCTAGTGCCATGTCAGAGTGGTCCAGCAACTGTGATAGGCAAGAGCGCCCTGTTCTGAAACCATGTTGTCTGGGGTTATGGAGATGCTGTGATTCCATGTATTTTGTGATCTTACTTCTTAGCATTCTCTCAAAGATTTTTATGATGTGCGATGTTAGTGCTATCGGTCTGTAGTTTTTTGCCTCTGCCTTATTTCCTCCTTTATGGGGCGGTGCTATCTCTGCGGTTTTTAGTATGTCAGGGACAATGCCAGTATCTTGGCTTTGTCTCCAAAGAATGTGAAGGGCCTGCGATAACGTTTTTTACAGTTCTTGATGAATATAGAGTTCCAAGAGTCAGGGCCTGGTGCAGAGTGCATAGGCATACTGTCTATGGCTTCTTCAAAATCCAGTGGGGATAGGATCACATCTGATTTATGATTTGATGTTGGTATCATATCCATGAAAAATTCATTTGGGTTATCAATCAGATGGATGGAGAGCTACACTCGTGGTGTCCCATTTTCCCAGCACTCTTTGTCATATAATGCTTTGAAACTTTTGACGGATTTGGCCTCCACCACCTTCTCACCTAACATGTTCCAACCGTTTACCATTCTGTTTGCAAAAGTGAATTGTCTTACATTTCTTCGGCATCTTTGTTTAGTTCGTTTAAATCTATAACCTCTTGTTCTTGAAATTCCAGGTCTCGGGAAATCTTCCCTATCAAGTTTATCAATTCCTGTTACTGTTTTGTACGTAGTGATCATATCTCCTCTTTTCCTTCTGTCTTCTAGTTTGGAATATTTAATGCCTCTAATGTCTCCTCATAAATCCTGCCCTTCAGTTTTGGTATGAATGTTTGTGTGCCTTCATCGTATATTTTGCAAAATATGGAATACATCTCATTTACTTTACTTTAAGAATATGGTTCGATCAATTAAAAACCCTCTTGTTCAAATTGCAAAGAGACTGAAAGAGATGCAGCATGCTCAATGGATTATATATTAGTGATTATTATTAGGATTATATATTAGTGAATCATATTAGTGATTCAATTATTATGGTCATAAAACAATAAACAAATAGTTTTGGTGTTATTACACTCTATTCACAGGTTATATATAAGTATCTGCATGTTTTGTTCACCATTACAAACCACTAAGTTGGTTTGATTTTTGTTGAGATTGTTATTTATGATAAGATTCCTTACGTTATCTGAGAATGAAGCTATGTCGGTATTGGGAAATCTATAGATGGCACTTATAGTCAAGGAGGATTTAAGGGATTTACTGGAGAACTTGGCAAAGGTATATTCACAATAGTCGTCTCTATTACTAATGAGACTATTGCAGATGAAGGTATCTTTGTAAGATATTGCTATGCCACCTCCTTTTTTTATTAGGCCTGCAGTTGTGAATGGCTTTATTATCACCTTCATTGTATTATCACCTGACCTAATGCGGGTATAAAATCAACTAATATATATATATATATATATATATATATATATATATATATATATATATATATATATATATATATATATATATATATATATATATATATATATATATATATATATATATATATATATATATATATTCAAAATTCGTCAGTGTACTACATTTTTGTTGTTGCTTTTAGGTGATGCTTTTAACCAGTGTACGTGGGTCTGATTGTGCAACCACAGTTCGAAGAATAATGAAGATATGAACAAACGGCCTGTGGTCACTATACAGTCTGGAAGGGCAAAAGAAGAAATTGGCATTTCTACAAAAACAAGAACTATATAATGTTATTTTAAGTAAGTAACCAAAAAATTAAATAATTTTTTTAAAGTTTAAAATTCACTTAAAAATGTAAATTTTAAGTTAAAAAATTTTAACCAAAAAACTTGATATTTTTCATATTTGGAACCATTCCATAATCCCAAGCATAAATGATTATATTTCTATCACTTGCTCTTAAGATTGCTTCATTTAATAGAGGTTGGGCATAATTGTTCTCTGCTGCTAATAGAACTGACTGACTTAGCTATAGGAAAATGTAAAATTAATTGGTTTATCCATTACAGTATTTTGCAGTTTATTTCATGATCCTGTGCTTAATACTTGCATAAATAGTAGATTACAAAATGCATTTTTATATCATTAGTATTGAATAATAATAATGCAAATAATTGACTTATAAATGATGTACAATTAATTGGTAGGTGATATTATATTATTAATATTTTTTCATTCTTGCAAAGCCTTAACAAAGTCATTAACATGTTAATATAAACTTGATCACCTTCCACTTATTTTCTCATGTGCTACCTACATGTACAAAACCTTATTCCTAAATGCATATTTTGTTCTGAAACTTGTCCTTTATATGTTGTGTATCACCATCTCTGGAGAGTTTTATCTGATTGATGTATAAATTACTTTTAATTTTACAGAATATTATTGTTATACTGAATTTATTATTATATAAATAACTTAATTTTACAGAATCATCTATCAACGCACATCCACAAGTTGAGGAGGAGGATGTGACCTTCCAGATGTCTGAAGTACTGAAACAGGCACCAAACAGGCCTGGTGGATCTAGGTACAAGGTAAAATAATTTAATTTTTTTTTTTTTTTTTTTTTTACTAATTGTCCGATATATATATATATATATATATATATATATATATATATATATATATATATATATATATATATATATATACATATATATATATATATATATATATATATATATATATATATATATATATATATATATATATATATATATATATATATATATATATATATATATATATATATATATATGTGTCGTACCTAGTAGCCAGAACGCACATCTCAGCCTACTATGCAAGGCCCGATTTGCCTAATAAGCCAAGTTTTCTTGAATTAATGTTTTTTCGACTACCTAACCTAACATTTTCAGCTACCTAACCTAACCTATAAAGATAGGTTAGGTTCGGTCATATATCTCTATAGTTTAGTAGCTCTGTGCACGTCAGGTGCTGTTTAATATACAGACCTACTCCTCCATTTGACCTAGTTTCTCTATCACATCTATATCACTTTGTGCTTTAGCCCTGGTGGAGCTTGGTCCACCAGGCTGTTGTTTGGAGTGGCCCGCAGATCCACATACAGTCTGCATATGATATACAGTCTGTTGATCAATTAAACTACAGTAGTTAGTTTTTATCATCCGAATGCACCAATATGTGTTCATTCTTCCCAGATGAAGGAACTAGGTAATATTCATCATCTGAATGCACCATCTGATGCTTTAACACACTCATGATACACGAGAGGTTTAAAAAACTTTTAAAACTTTTAAAACTTTTTGACCTATGTATTTAAAAGCAATTCTAAAGTTAAAAAGTGTAGCATAGGCCCCTCGCAGAATGTTCTTAATATGATCCTCAGGTTATAGTTTTCTATCTAAAACCACCCCTAGATCTCTTTCTTGATCAGAATTCTTTATAGATCTCAGTGGCTCGATCATAGAAACTGCTCTAAATCCTTGTTGGCCTGGATTGTGGAGGTCATTGGTCTCTATAAAACTAGTAATCTGACTCCTGATCACTCTCAAATAATTTTATTATGTGGGATGTTAGTGCAACTGGTCTATAATTCTTTGCCAATGCTTGTGTTGTGTTGTGTTGTTTTGGTAGTGATGTGCAATGTGTTGTTTTGGTAGTGATTCGTCCAGTTCTGGTAGTAGTGCGGTTGTTGTGTAGTGTAGTACTTGTGTGCTTGTTAATGACTTGTATTCCAGTCTTGTGGGTATCTCCTTTCCCCTACGGGCCAACTGCTTTGTTCTTACCTAGCATTTTGCTTTGTTTGGGTATGAATGTTTGTGTGCCGTATATTTTGCAAAATTTGCCATATATCTCATTATTTACTCCTCTGCCTAGCAACAAGTCTGTCTAATTATACTCATTAACTGTTTTTCAAAGTTCCCCATAGTGTCCTTTATTGAAATCGAGTTCATGAACCGTTTCAATGTTCTTATTTTCTTCTAGATTATATCTTAAAGTATATTTAAATGTTATTGTTATTATTGTTATTAAATGTTATTGTGACATTGCATTGCAATTGAGCTATGTTGTTTACCATACCGTTCATTTCGTGAGTATAAGTATAGATGCCACACTTGTGACAGGTAAAACCATGCCTTTTTTGAAAAACAGCACCGTCTGTTGCACGTAAGAGCAACCCACACTATATTATGTTGCGATATTATTTCAATATTTCCGATTGTATTGATAATTTGAATTTTCATAGATTTCAATTTATTTTCATTTCGATTTAATAATTTTGTGTGACATTGCATTGAAATTGAGCTGTGTTGTTTACCATACTGTTCATTTCATGAGTATAGTTTATTTTTTTATTTTTTTCATTTCATTTTTTTAGCTGTTCTTATTTTTCAGTGATGGGAATATCAGATCATTTGATGTTCCCAATTTTCTGATGGAAGCATCAGACCATTATAGAATGCATCGGATGAGGTAGTTTGGAATGGTGGGGAGGACGAGAGGGGGGTATGGTGGGGAAGACGAGGGGACAGAGGAGAGGGTAATGGTGGGGAGGACGAGGGGACTGGGGAGTTGGGGATGGTGGGGACAGGGGAATGCTGGGGAGGACAAAGGGACAGGTGAATGGGAGATGGTGGGGGAGGAAGAAGGACAGGGGAGGGGAAAATGGTAAGGAGGACGATGGGACAGGGAAGTGGGAATAGTGGGGATGATGTGGGGACAGGGAAGTGGGAAGGACGAGAGGACTGTGGAATGGGGAATAGCAAAGTGAATTATAATTATATATATTAATTAATTCTTATAAATTTCCAGAAGCCTGTATCAACACCCACACTAATGCAACTGAAAGAGATGTTGAGACAAGTATTGCTGATATGTTGAAGAACGCCCCAAACAAACTCGGTGGAAACAGATACAAGGTAAAGTTTGCCAATTTGCTGTAGTCTAATTCAATTTCTTTTTAGTAATCTTCGAGAACATTTATGCTATGAATAAGATAAAATAATGTAACTGATTTTGATTTATTTACTATTTATTATTTATTTACCGTTATTAGTATAATAGATCTCGTAATAATTTTGCAAAAATAATGGCATTTACTATTTTAAAAAGCTCGGGTGCAGGGGGGGGGGGTTATGTAAAAGCTTGGTTTGTGCCTCGGAGAGGCTATGGGATCCAGTAAGATCGTCCTTCCTTTCCTCCCTAGAATCTGGATGTAGCAGGTGCTCAATTGTCAAAAGTGAAAAATTGGTTTTGTCTTCCGAATGCACCATTTGTGTAAATTTGCTAATAATCTTTTAAAAATAGTAAATGCCATTATTTTTGCAAAATTATTACGAGATCTATTATACTAATAACGGTTTGATAAAATACAGTAGACTGCCTACTGGATAATAGTTCCAGTCCACCTGTAGACAGGGATCTCACATCAGCTTGTATATTATACAAGGATAAGATTTGATTTACTTTTGTATTTATATGCATATATGCATTTATATGCATTATTCTCTAGAATAATAGATCTCGTAATAATTTTGCAAAAATAGTGGCATTTACTATTTTAAAAAGCTCGGGTGCAGGGGGGGGGGGGGTTTGTGTAAAAGCCTGGTTTGTGCCTCGGAGAGGCTATGGGATCCAGTAAGATCGTCCTTCCTTTCCTCCCTAGAATCTGGATGTAGCAGGTGCTCAATTGTCAAAAGTGAAAAATTGGTTTTGTCTTCCGAATGCACCATTTCTGTAAATTTGCTAATAATCTTTTAAAAATAGTAAATGCCATTATTTTTGCAAAATTATTACGAGATCTATTATACTAATAACGGTTTGATAAAATACAGTAGACTGCCTACTGGTTTTACCTGTAATAAGGTTTGATACAGATGATTATGATTATGGTTTTGGCATAATGGAATACATGATGAAGGAATTATCAAAATTGACATTTTTATCAGGGGATATCCTGAATATTGTCAAAATGACGGAAACCCATATGTCAAAAACACATGGAGATATACCAATCCTGGAAGACATTCTTCCATCCCCACTTGAAACTGTTGAGCAGGTGGAAAGTCTGTCACATGAGCTAAAAGTTAACAGTGAATATAAAAAGAGTATGGTAAGTGTTGCTTAATTCTTTTAGCCTGAGTATGGTAAGTGTTGCTGAATTTTTTTAGCCTTGTACATATGTCTTTTGATTAGTTTTTTTGCAGATGAAGGAAGGTGGGGTGGCACATAATTGATTGTTCAGTGTTATGTTTAAGGTACAAATAAAACAAAAGCAAAAGTTACTCAAATTCGTTGATTTTTGTAATAGTTAAGAAGGAAAATATTTTAATGCTATTTATTTAATACAGTTGGAAATTAGAAAATCTAATGTTGAGATTGAAAGATATATATTATTCTCTATTACCTTACAGCTTATGCATTATTTTAACAGGTCCAGACGCTGTCTCAAATGGGCGGTGCAAGCTGTGGAGACACAGTGAGACGAATGATGAGGAGGATAGGGACCTATGGGGTCTGGTCTCAGTATTCACTCGTTGGGCGCAAGAGGAAACGTGTCTTCAAAACCTTGGATATTTGTAATGTAATAATAAGTACGTAAATTTGACATTTTTTTGGATTATATATATGTCTGCATGTATTATGTATTATACTTGCATGCTTGTTAATGACTTGTATTCTAGTCTTGTGGGTATCTCATTTCTCCTACGGGCCAAATGCTTTGTTCTTACCTAGCATTTTGCTTTGTTTGGGTATGAATGTTTGTGTACCTTCATTGTATATTTTGCAAAATTTGCCATATATCTCATTACTCCTCTGCCTAGCAACAAGTCTGTCTAATTATACTCAATAACTATTTTTCAAAGTTCCCCATAGTGTCCTTTATTGAAATAGAGTTCATGAACCGTTTCAATATCCTTATTTTCTTCTAGATTATATCTTAAAGTATATTTAAATGTTATTGTGACATTGCATTGCAATTGAGCTGCGTTGTTAACCATTCTGTTCATTTCATGAGTATATTTTATTTTCTATTTTTTCATATCATTTTTTTTATCTGTTTTTATTTTTCAGTGATGGGAATATCATATCATTTGATGTTCCCATCAGAAAATTGGGAAAGTCAGATCTTTTGATGTTCCCAATTTTCAGATGGAAGCATCAGACCATCATGGAATGCATGGGATGAGGTAGTTTAGAATGGTGGGGAGGACGACAGGGGGGATGGTGGGGAAGACGAGGGAACAGAGGAGAGGGTAATGGTGGGGAGGACGAGGGGACAGGGGAATGGAGAATGCTGGGGAGGACAAAGGGGACGAGGGGACGGAGGAAGACTGGAGAACAGGGGAACACCTAAATAAAAGCCAACAATGTTATTACTCTGTGGCTTCTTGTCTCCTGACAAAAAGAATTATAATTATATATATTAATTAA